>NC_092368.1:1941364-2166006 GCF_030848805.1 Temnothorax longispinosus | reverse complement strand
AATGCCATATCGATATATAGAGAGATTTAAACATTCCCGAGCGCAGTCAGCAGTTACCGCTCACCGCTCACGAATCGCGTTTACATGCTAATAGACGTTTACGAGCGATCGATCGGTGCAGTTTCCTCAGCAGTTGCCGACCTCGCCGAGGCACTTCGCAACGCGACAAGTTAAATTAATAAGCCCTACATAGTCGAGTGCTCAGGCTTTATTCAGTCGAACGGCGAGAAGACGTCATAGTAGTGCGACGCGTGGCTATTGCAATTCCCGCCCGACTCTCGTTAGCGGTGCAGTTAGAAACGTACAGCTTCGCAAACGAGGCGACGAACCGCAATCCTAAAGCGTTACGATTTCTCCCTTCAGCCAGGAGAGCGAAAGGGCCGACGCGAAACGAAAACAGCTCGCACGTTGCGAGCGCGCGCGAGCGAGAGTCCTTTTGGTCCTCTCTTGCCGCAGGATAATCAGTTCGGAGAAAGCGCGTTTCGTCCTTTCATTACGCGTAAATACGTATTAGCGCGCCCATTCCGCACCGATGCGTTTTCTCAAACAGCACAAACGGCGTTTAATTTCACGAATTAAGAGTAACGAAGAACGGAACGAAAAAATTCGTGTAACTCTAATCGAGTAATTTTATTAAACTAAATATATATCTACATTAAATTTAATATAATTTCTTGTAAAATGATTTCTGCGTGTCTAAAGAAAAAAGGTTGAACATGAGATTCTCGCGCGGACAGAGTGATGGATAATGCATTTACGTGCGAGTCTTGAATGAAAATTTCCTAATTATACTGTTATAAATTTTATTTCCGATTTTATATTGACGCCTGCAAAATCTTATAATGAGAAATAAAAGATATATCAAATTATGCGCTCTATATAAAGGAGTTCGAATATATTGATCTGGTAATAAGAATAAATAAAAAGAATATAAAGATCTGATCCTTGATTTCGCAATTGCATTCCCTCCTTAAAGTATTAAATTGGGACTTTAGAAGTTCGTGATTCTTTTATTAACTTTTTTCCTTGGAAACTTAGATATTAATTATACAGTTATGTGCAAAATAATAGCACCGGCTGAAAAAATAAAGAAAATTCTAAATTTAAAAGTAATTAACTGAAAATTACTTTATTTTATTTATTAAATATACATCAATTAATAGAAGCATAACATATCATTATTACAAAAAGATAAAAATAAAAAAATAGAATTTTGTTTAAATTTAGAATGTTCTTCATTTTTTTCAGAAGGTGCTATTATTTTGCACATAACTGTATATTATTTTATTTATTTTTAGTATTTTATTCATAAATATTTACAATTCAATTTTGCAATATATAATTTTATAAATATAATATAAAAACCCGTTTAACAAAGACACCAGAAGATCAAGGATCTGAAACAGAAAATATTTTCTTCTGAAATAAAAGAACAGCAATTCTCGGGAAATAATTTTATTCTCAATATTAATATACGTAATTATGGCACTCGAAGAGATCTTGACGATTATTTTAATATCATTTTATTCAACTTTTGAATAATAAGTAAAATAATTTAAAAGAACATCTACATCATAATTTTAAAATGCTGCTTTGAGTAGGACGAAGGATTTGCAAACAATCTAATAATAAAATAATCATTTTCGAGTTAAGATTGCTACATTTCTATATAAATTTCCAATGAATATAAATGATCAATTAACAAATACTATACAAATCATAGTACTCATAAAATTAAATATTAAATAACTGAAAAAATTAAATTTATGGTAAATAAAAATTACCTGCAATCGTTGCCATTACGGATTCCAGGGATTTTGCAAACCTTAAAAATATACATTCTGTGTATTAGTTATTGAGTAATGTTAATCACACATATTCTGCTAAACTTTACGAAATCAGAAGTAGCAAATTGCATATCATAGCATTCATAGATCTTGGTGATTATAGAAACATCATTTAAGACAAAGTTCAAAATATAAGGTAATATAGAAAAATATAAATACCTTTGTTTAATTTCAGGATACTGTTTCATTCGAGATTTGCAGGCAACCTAAGTAATAAAAAAAAACTGTATTAGTTAAGATTGCTATTTTCTGCTGAAATTTCAGGCTGATTTAAATAAAGATCAGTATAGTAAATACTATAAATCATGTTGTTCATAGATCTCGATGATTACCCATTCATCATATTTGACGTTCATTTAATAAAACAAAATTCCTTCTCAATCAAACGCGAATCAAAATGAAGAATTCATTTCACAGAATACGTTGTAGTAATTTTTTAATTTAAAACATATTTAGTGAAATGTACAAATTAATTGGTCTCTTTAGTTAGGTGTCTTCTCAGTGGAGAAAAAAGTTTCTATGATCGTAGCGCAACTCTGGCTGCAGCTTACCCTACAAATCACATTGTTACAACGTTAATTAATACAGTATTAATGGCAAATAGCATATTCGGTAAACCGCAGAAAACTGCTTGTTGATGCAGTGTCTTAAGAAAAGCACTGTTGCCTCGAATTATATACAATATCTTAAATTTCCTGCGACAAGCACGTCTATAACATTTCTTTATTACGATTACATATCGCTCATTTGCTGCAATAACGATATAACTCACAAATTGTCATTTTTCAGTTATTAGCAAAAAGAAGAACAGATCTTTGGATTTTTTAATGAAGCGAGCTAACGACGCTTTTTATTCCTCTATAATCAACTTAACGTTAAACCTAAATTGCGTTAAAAAATAATATAGCAAAATGTTTACGATTCAAAATATCTAAACTCATTTTCTGAAAAACTTTTAATTTTTCGAGTTGTTGCTGCAGCAAGTGAGTGATACTTACGTAGTCCTGCATAGATAATAGGTTATGCCGTATATGCATTGACCGTAAAAGACGATTATTTGCAAATAATACTGTGCTGCGAAGGCGTTTGATAATTCGGAGTATGTACATTACGATTGTACATTGTAAAATATATATTCTGATGCAGTGGACTGTTAAAAGAAGTCCGATAATAAAGGCCAAAGTATGTACCACGTGCTCCAGCATGCTCCAAGCTCCAAACTCCAAACAGTGACAGTGACCACACCAATCACCATACCGACGGCGCCGACAACACGCAACGAACACCAAGAAAGGATTTTTCAAGATGGCGGGGGAAAACGTCCTCAACTATATCATACGTACGCCGCGCCGCAATCGACACGAAATGAAATTAATTCCAAGCGCGTATTTTCAAACGGTATCGATTAAAAACGTTAATTTAACGCTATTCGACTAAAAACGTGAATTTTATCCGCATATATGTGTGCATATATATATGAATTAAATAGTTAAGTAGTTCGTATCGCGAATCAATCATTTCCAATCATTTCGTACGCGAATCGCGATAGAAACACCGAGCGCCATATTGTCGGCCACCAATGACCAATATTTTTTCTACGCTCGTTTGCTCGTTACGTCAGAAACTGTGTCAACAACATGGCGTATCGCTAATCGGGGGCCCGTTTTTCCTTTTCATGCTAATCGTCCACGTTCCCTCCCTCTCCCGAATAGATGCTTCACGCCCAATTGTTTCCCCAAGTCCATGGAATAATATAACGCAACGCGACAAGCGAATTTTTGACGTATATAAATCGCAGGAAGAAGCCCCTCGACGTGTCGTCGCACGATGAATGCATGCGCGCGGTCGGCGCGGTGAGGACAGAGATATCTGTCGGCGCTTTCTCCCCCTAGGCGGGCCGCTTTTCCGCATGGGAACGATGCGCGGGGGTGCCTAGAGAGTGCGTGGAGAAGGTGGGCACGTCTCTCGTCGTGCATCATGCGCGAGTGATCGCGCCTCTACCAGTGTCGTTGGATTGGAGCTCGTCGGCGACGCCGCCGTCTGGAGTCTGGGGTACCAGTTGTCATGCACGGCCCGGACAGGCCGTGTCCCTGCCGCGCGCTTCGCCACCTTTCGAGGAGGAGTCGGGGACTATGAGCGCGTCGCCGTCGACCCGCGTAACGTCTGTGACGACTGTCGTCGTGTCGCCGTCGCCGTCGCCGTCGCCGCCACCGCATACGCGTAGAATGACCTAGGCCAGCCCGCTCGCCCGCCCGCCGGATTGGAAACGCGAACAATGAGGAACTGTACCCGGTACGCGATGCGGAATCTACGTCGGATGTGCTGGCTCTTCTGGGTGGGTCTACCGATGCTCGCGGCCTACCCCGTGCCCTCACCGCTCGCTGCTGGTACGTCCGGGAACGTCGCAAGCACCTTCGTGCACGCGCCGTTGCCAATGTTCATTGTCCTGTTTCTTGAATTCAATCACATATGTGTGTATACGTGCACCGTCCTATAGACAGGAAGGTAGAAATCTCGCTTCCCTTGCCTTTCTTTCTTTAAAAACAAGGGAAATGAACCACTGGTTACATTGACAAGCGACATTGGCGACTATATGTGGCAACGATTGTAAATATTATTGGGGCTCTATCCAATAACTTTGCTTTGTCGTCGCAGATTCGCCACACGCACGTGCTTCCTGGCAATGGGAACATTACTGGATGCGTTATGCGATCGCTCTGTCAAGCGTCACCGCCACGGCGTTAACTTTAGCCGGATGCCTTTGTTGCCAGAGGCACAGGAGACCCAAAGGATTTCAGGTAATTTGGAGTGATTTTTACGTAACCAAAGTAGACATAGAAAAAGTGATGCCACTGTTTTAGAACTCTAACCCCAGTCTCTGCATTTTTTTTTTTAATTATAGGACAAAGCAGAGAAATGCAATCAGGTAACATTGATGTTGCGGGTCCGTTATATGTCGCCATAATTATCAGAACGAGAATGTGAACGAAATTAATGCTTGGCTAAAAGTACAGATTCTATCTATGTAAATTGCGATTGACATATGTGGACTTGATTGATTTATTACATAAATCTATATTTCTTATGTAGATTGCGTTCGACAAATGCATTCTTATAGATATAATCTAGTACAATTAGTACATATTACATATAATCATATATTATTGTAGGGCTAGATTTTTATAATTTAACGTAGATGATGTGTCTCTTCAAATTTTAAAGAGACAGTTTGATTATACATTTTATAATTATAAGCATTAGGCACGTCCTAGGTTTTTCTATATCTTTTTAAACACGTTCATAAGTAGCATGCGTAGTATGCTAGCAACTAATCTTTACGTCTGTATCGCAACGTGCTGTGATTGTACAAGACCGCAAAAACTGACACTATCGTTATCGTTGTAGGAATTCAAAGATGGGAGCAGTACAGGACAGGAAAGTGCGTTTGATCCGTCTGTCGAAAGACTGGAATTGGATGCCTCCAGGACGTTAGCCGCTTCCGAGAGGGTGCAATTTGAACCCTTGCCAGTGGAGTCTATCGTGTCTGGAAGTAGAAGCACTCCGAAACACAAAGCGATACCTTTGTCAGCGCCGCGCATCGAGGATCAGGATACGGATCGCTCCATTCTACAGGAGCCATGCAGCGAGTGGTTTAACTCCAACGAGCTTTATGTCCCGCGAGAGAAACTCAAATATCTCAGAGAAATAGGTCATGGATGGTTTGGTAAAGTCGTCGAAGGTCGGGCGGATTTGGAACAGTCGAAGGGCATGTCGAAATCAGGCGGCGTAGTGGTAAGAATTCTCACCGAAGAAGCTACCACTAGGGAGAAGGCTTGGTTTCTCGGCGAGGCCACGCCGTACTTGAAGCTACGCCACCAAAATGTCCTGGCTCTACTTGGTTTCTGCCTCGAGACCGATCCCTACCTTCTGCTATTCGAATCGTGTCCGGCCGGGGACTTGAAAGGTTTCTTGCTGTCGAACCGCGATACCAAGTCGAGGGAAGCGCTCGTCAAGGAAAACGTTCCGATACGGATTGCGATGGAGGTCGCGTCTGGTTTGAAGCACATGCATAACCACGGTTTCGCGCATACGGATCTCTCCGCGAGGAACTGTCTGATCGCTCCAGATTTATCGGCCAAGTTAGGTGATTACGGTACCGGTGTCGAGAAGTATCCCGAAGACTATTATATTGTGGGAGACCGAGCCTTGCCCATCCGATGGTCCGCGCCGGAAAGTTTGAACTGTACGGACACCACCATCGAAACGCAAGAGATCACGTTACAGGCCAACATGTGGAGTTACGCGGTTCTCCTCTGGGAGATCGCCAGCTGGGGAGAAAGGCCTTACAACGATATGAACGACGAACAGGTCATTCAGATGATCTTATCTTTAAAGAACCAATTTTTGCCAAACGGCACGCGACTGCTGCAAAATCATCACGCCAATTGTCCGTCAAATATATTCCAAACGATTCGCTTGTGTTTGAACGTCAACGTGAAAGACAGACCTACCTTGGACGACGTGAAACAGATTCTCCTGAATGAACATTCGGCGCATATGGATTTCGAGCAACGGTGGGAGAGTCTGCGCGCGAACACCTACAAACAGCACGTACGCAGTGCTAGCTTACAAGATCTACGTGGTAGCATCGATTCCGACTACTGGACTCATATCGTGGATGACGCGCAAACGACAGACTCGCTACAGTCCTCGTTTCGTCTCGGACCTGACGAACAAGTGAGGAATATTCCCAGAATGAAGACTGCCACGATGTTTCAAGAATCTGGCTCGGAGACCGAGGAGGAAAGCTGGAAGTGTCGAATCGAGCGGGGTGTTTATACCGAAAAAGTTAAACAGAAGTCCAAGTCCGTGACGGACCTTATGGTGCTTGTACATATCGATCCCGATTCCGACGCGGAGTGGTCATTAGGAGCGCAAACGTCGGAGAAGAACGTCAAGAAGAAATTATCCGTGACCGGTAGCGACAGCGACCTTAGACATACCGTGCCCACGGATGAATTCGACGAAGCGTTGAAGAAGCTGCGAGATCCTTTGCCGAGCAATGCCGCCGGTAAAGTCCGGTCTTTGGAAAATCTAGAACGACCGAAACTCTTGACTCTGACCATAGATCAGGGCCAGACGCCGATCTTGCGTCTCTCCTTGGACAGCGCGGGAAAGACTCCGGAAAGTAACGACGGCGCGCAATCTAATGCAAGCGCAGATAGTACGCAACGCGGTGGCGAAAAGCACGTATTAAGACTCTTGTCGAAGGGGGACCCGGACCTCCCCCTTCTTCGCTATGTACCTGACCAAGTGTCCTCCGCTGAAGAAGTAGAAAAGAAGGAGGATCACGATATACCCCTCAATAATGAGGACAGCGACGGTATTCCTAATCGTTTTATTTCGAATAATGCCGAGACCAATACGGTAGACGTTTTACTTTGGAATCACGCGTTAGATTCCGCTTTAGAGCACAAAGTACCAGGCTTCTCAGACGAGGCGGAATTCAATGAATACATCGACGCATCGACTGAGCGAATTAATGCTAGCGCACCAGAACTGACTGTGACCGTGTCTACGCCAGATGCACCACAGTTTTGTAATGCCTATTCGATTTACACCGCCGACGATAGCTTTTCTATGGTAGAGAACGCGGAAATAGAAGAAAAGCCATTGCCAAATGACGACGAGGAAGAAAGGAAGCAATTGTCCACGCCGGACGACGAACAGAGCTCCGATTCTGGTTTTCGCGACAAGGAGTCTTGCGAGGAGGAGGAAGCGGTTTGCTCGACGCCCGGCAACCCCCTGTCTTCGGTCAACAGCACCGCGGTTTCCAGATCGTCATATTCCGAAGAAGAACCATTCCAAATTTTATTCGAGCTAGACACTATTCTCGACGCGGAATATTACGCCACGCCCGCTGGCCCTGAAAGTATGACGGAAGGTACGAATTCTACACCTGACGTCGAGAAGGCCATATCGCCTTCGAAACAGAGTACTTCTGACTTAAACCATGCTTTTGTTAAAGTTGACGTTACCAATTCCGATTCGACTGAAATGAGCGACACAGAGAGTCCGAATCGGGTGAAAGTAAGGTATGAAGATGTGGCAGAGGACATCGAGATGGAGAAGAAAAATGTAATATCTGAAAAAATGCAGGGAGCCAATAGTGATGTCCAATCGCGCGACTCAGAAGCGGAGACGTACGCCTTAAAATTGGACACCTTTAACACTCAGCGAGATGAACAGTGCTCGCAGGGAGATTACGAGAACGAGGACGAGGATAGTTCGACGGTGAGCTTACGCAGCGACAACTCGTACGTGTCGTTCGGTATGGAGGAGGAATTCGTAACGGCGATTCGTAACGAACTCAGGGAAAAGTTGCCTCAGGCTCAAATGCAGATCGTGGAATCCTTGGAAGCACATGATGACGAGAATCCTTCCATTTCCGACGACGCGTACGGCAAACAGTGGGACGATGAGGATGGCGAAGATTTGTCCAATCAAGTTAGCGGAGGTGTAGACATTTCGATCAGGTACGGTTCTTTGAAAATAGATTAAATAAAAATTAAAAAACTTTTCATTATATATTAGAATATTATGAAATTTTTTTTCTATCACGTTTAGGTACAACGTGTACGGGACGCCGCTTAGTCCTATTCTGGAAGAGCGAGAAAGCACCGTCACCTCCGAGTCTTTAATGTCGAACTCGAGAGAGACATCCGTCGCTTCGAGAGAATCGGTGCCGTCCGAAGATGTGCTATTAGTAGACACTCGTACGAATGAAATGATATTGTTGGAGGGACGATTACAGGACGAAGATCGAGACACAACGAATGGCGATCTGTCCGACGAGGAGAATTTAGATTACACTTGTTCGGTGATACACCCGTTGGAGGATAAATCGCGTATCGTGAAAACAAGCGGTGGCGCGCCGTTACCGAGTCCTGAGGAAGAATCCAAATGGCAGCAATTACCTTCGTCCTTCCCGTTACCTTTACCTTTACCTCTACCGTTGCAAGATGATTTGATGTCGACGAGTTTCGTCACCGAACGCGAATGCTGTAGTCAAGACGAAGACGAAGAGGAGGAGGAAGAGGAGGAAGATGAAGATGGAGAAGAAGAAGAAGATGATGAGGATAACAGTTCTAGTTCCGGTGAATTTGTATGGAAGGTAAGTCGCTTCAAAACTATTGTGGCATTAAGTACTTCTTATTGTTTCTCTATTTTTTTTTTGTTTTTCAAAACTTAATCAAAATTTACGCCTTGCAGAGGTATAACGAGCCACATGTCGAGCAAATACGAATCAGAAGTACTATGAATAACGACAAAACGAATACGACGACGAGTGCCGAATTGGAAGAGGAATTGGCCGTCGAGGACGAAGAGGAGGAGGAAGAATTCACTCCTTCGGCCTGGAATGCCGCTTTAGCACCGCATCGATCGGCACTGAGGTCTCCAGACAAAACGTTAAAATCAGGGGTAAGTTGACAAACGCCGTAACAGATAAATATATCGTATTCAAAACTACTCGCGTCCCTGTATCGGTATTAATGATGTCTTCTCCTTTTTCAATTGCCGCTAGGATGAGTTGGTAGGTGTGTCGATTACTTAAGTACAGAGCAATGCATGTAATTTTAACATTCCTCTCCCGTGACTCTTTCCCTTGCAGAAATTTAAATTTGAGGTACTTAGCGCACGTACTTTTTTATAAATGTACACGCTAGACAAATGCTAAATATAGGTGTAACTCGAGCATATATTTTCCTACGGGAAATTGTCGGACTGACAATGCGCGATTTGTTCAGGATCAGAAGAAGAGCGTGTGGTTCAAGAAGCAACGCTACCAGTGCGTATACGAGTACCCGAAGGAAACATTACCAGCGGACAGTCAAACGGATACCATTACCAACTCGGAACGAACATCATACACTGGTATACTTCTTACATACGATCGATAAATATTTTGTATCTATATTTAAAATATTTCCCAAATTAAATATCAGAAAGACAAATATCTGAAATAAACGAATAAAAATGACGGTTTATTGGATATTCTTTGTGTTGCAGATTGGGAAGAAATGATGAATGAACCACGATTAGATCTATATCCTTTAGATTATGACGATGCCAATCATCCTGGTACGTATGAATTCACCAAGACAAGACTTATACGATGTACCGCATATTTTTTCGATGCCTATATAACGTCTGACGGCGTTTGTTTTCGTTACAGGAAACGAAGAATTTTTTGTAACTAGTTCAAATCGACCATTTCAATTCCAAACTGGTGAAAGTAAGTACGTCAGCCAATTTTTTCCCGGTGCGAACGTGGCTACGCATTGCTTGTCCGACGATCGGGACGAAACGGATAGCTGCCGACCAGAGCCGCACCAAAACAACGTTGATTTCGCGCATGATTATGACCAGTGTCAGCAGCAACAATTAGGCGAGTTAAGACACACTAGGGATCGTTTGAAATTAAACTTGGTATCGTCGAATGGTACACCGTCCGCTCCGTTCGTTTCTGCGAGACAATCGCACGCGGACGACGAGCAATTAGACATTAAAGAGAATCACGAGTCGGAACTCGTAGAGAAAGTCGTCACGCCGGACCAATGTATTGTATCGAGTTCAATGAATGACGATAACGCATTGCCAAAGGTGCCTCACGAAGAAGATGTCCAGGTCGGTCCATCTTCTACAAGAATCTCTCAGTGTGATAGTCAGGAGACGCTGGAGCCCACCGAAAAGTGCAGTGTTTTAACTCGTGATTAAAGTGAGACTAAAGTCTGTAATGAAATTTTAGAATGAAGACAGTTTAGTCCAAGTCCGTCCGAAACAATCTCGTCGTGAAAAATGCGCGGTGAATTCTCTTTGTTAACGCACGCGATCCGATTTGATTATCACCGATGAGATTATTACTACGACACACGAATCTCGAACAAATGTATATAGGAAAGATATAGCGGATATTACTCGAGGCTGTACAAGTCGATCGGTTGTCTAACGGATCTTGTTAGCGGAGTTGTTATGACTGTTCTGTAGCGAATACGGAAAAAAAAACGTGTCAATATATAGATAGTCGCGGCTTTATATTATTAATAAAGCTTTCTATCCGCATGACGGTTTACGTCATGATAGAAGAAATAAGTGACAACGGAAGGACTGTGTAAAAAGTTAACATATAAGTATTAATTTTAGACAATCGATTTGTAGGAGCTACATCGAATTACGATGAACAATTCGTTGCGCGTGTAAATAATTATTGTTTATAGTGTAATTGTTAAACGAGCAGTAGTGCCTATGTAGAACGATTATTTTTGTGACTCCTCTATAAGAAACTTATATAATCATCTTTCACGTCATCCCCTTTGTTTTACCTTGCCAACACTCATTGTCATAATTTCTTGATATTAATTAAACATTATTAACAAATCTGCTCTCTACATTATCGAAGTATTGTATAGCAAAGTATATGGGACTGCCATCCCACTAAGGATTCGTGGCGAAGGAAAATACTTGCACGACTAATTTTCTACACGATATATACACGATGTATTGATAGATTTTTACTTTCGTTAGATCTGTGATCAGAAGAATACATATAGCGCGTATATCGATATGTTTTATATTGGATTTAAGAAACGAGACGAGAGCTCTTGCATCATCGAATATGTTTGAGTTGGAAATTCGCGTATCTTGTACTAAAGCGAGAATTCGTCGCACCTGTTTGTTTTACTCGAAATATACAAAAGAGCTATCATGTTACAGAAACGTTTACCTTTTCTATGATAACGTAACATAGATATTCAGATATTTACTTTTATGCTAACCGATAACTTTGTCTACGGTACATTTACTTCACGATACCATATGAAAGTGTGCAATACAAACAAAGTAATTATTAACATGAGTTCAGTATGGCACATTGTATAAACGATATTTCTATAGATCTGAAATACTCGCGGAAGCGCGATGAACGATGGGGTACGATCGCTAAAATGCTGTTTTAGAAAAATTTTTACAAATATTTGTTTGCAATAATGTATCTCATTGTATAATTACTCGTCCTGGACACGAAGAGACTGTTGTAACTAGAACGAATCTACGAAACAATATCGAAATGCAAATATAGTTTAGCGTCGTATGAAAACCGTGTGGGAATTTGTGCCGCTGTCGTTTCACGAGTGCACGCGATATCGAGAGGATATACAAACGAATCGCTGCTGTCGTAGCACCGCGAGTGCTGTCACGTCTCTCGCTCTATTACCACACTTATTATTACTGATACTGCTTTGTGCTCACTATGACATAAGCTAAAATAGAGAACAATTAATATATTGTTATACAGAAAAGAGACAGTTTATTCCATTCAGATTCCAGACCATCTTTAAATATCCTAATTCTCTATATACAATACCTTTATTTTTATAACATAGGCGTTTTATCGTACAAATGTATATAATAATACTAAAACTTTGATCTCTTAATCTCCCAGATAAATCTACACATTTATACATCGCGTTATTTACACGGAGATATGTCATAATATTTTTATAATTTGCCTTAAAGCCCGAAGAAGCTGTATGCGAGCCATTTCTTTTAGTTTGATGAAGATTCCGCAGAATAGTTTATAAATTACGTTGATGATTACGCCACAGGATAATCAACCCGTCGTGATCTGCGGATGCGAGTAAAGATTCGTCGTAATTAAAAGACAGAGCTAATGCGGGTGTCGCATGGCCGTGTAGTCGATTGATCCTAGCGGCCTTTCCCTCTCTCGCTGAATCCAATAAATGAACGGCACCATCTTCCGATCCCGTAGCTATTAAGCACGCGCCCATTTGCGGACAGAAAGTAGACTTCAAAGGGTAAAGCCTATAAAAAAAAAGTATACACGCAAACATGGAGTATTGTATCATAAGCGAAAATATTAAAACAAGAAAACAAGAAGCGTATTTTACACGATAAAAATAATACCTATGCTTGACAGGATACTTTCTCCAGAAGTACAAAGAACCGTGATTGTCCGCGACGCGGTATAACAGCACGGCGTTGCACGCGCTGCTCACTAACAGCGCAGCCCAAGGAGAATCCTTCGACAGCCAGGAACGCCAGGAGAGACTGGTTATCATTCCGCCGGTCTCCTGCACTCTCTGCAGCTTCGTCAACCGTCCTATGCCGGGTTCCAGTCGGAAAGCCACTATAACGCCTCTGTCGTTGCCCGCCCAGATTATCGAACCACCGCTACCCTCGCACGCCAGGGAAAGAATCTAGAAAAATTACATAACACAATTTAGCCGAGCTTGCTTTTTGAATGTCGCCTTTTTTTCTTGAGACAAAGACCGACCTTTCCGCCAATTTTGCAGGAACCGCCGCGCATATATATACCAGTAGATACATTCAAGATCTGGATCAATCCTTGAGAATTGCCGGCTACTATCAAATTATTATTCGCGGGGATGAAATTGCAGCACAGGACCTCCGCGCGCTGCTGATCGTCCACCACTCGCAGACAAGCCAGCTCTGCATCCGCGCATACTCTCCACAGCCTTATCGTCGCGTCCAAGGAGGAGGAAACAATCAGATCGTTGCTGATACTCCAATCGAACGCGGTCACGCCATTACGATGACCCTCCAGGAGAACGATCACCTTCGGAGGTGTGCTGACGACCTCGCATATGGACAGGGTACCGTCCAGCGACGCGCAACACAACTTGGACCTGTCGTTGTTGGCAAACTTGAGCATCGTTACAGCTGCTTTGTGCTGATCGAAAACATGATGAACCCCGGCGAACGCAAAGTTCTCCGCTGTCGATCTTCGTTGCACTCGCTGATGCCTCGCCCTGTTCTCCAACGATTCCTCGCTTATCGTGTGACTCCCCACGCTGTTCTGCTCCAGCCTCTCCCCATAACGCTGCCGCAACAGCTCCGATCGCAGTTTCAAGTATCGCGCGCCGATCTCCGGATCTGTAGAAAACTTCTCCCGAAGCAGCTGATTCCTTCGGCGAATGTACAGCATGCCTGCGGCGAGAGAACTCGAGGGTAATCAAGATTATTCAACCGATTAAAATAATGAGAGTAAAGCGTCTAAACTCTTACCCAGACTGGAGAGCTTATTCGCCCGCAGTGTGTTGTACTTCGCGTCGAGCGCGAAAACCTGTTGATGCCACGTAGTGGCCATCTTCTGCGATCCACCAGCCTCGACGTTACCGATTTGTAATACCTCTGTCATCGACGTGCACGTAACGATATCTCACAGAAGCATTCCAAGAAACATCAGCTATTTTCCTATCGACTACCCGATGCGACTTGCCTGCGTATCTTCTAGCGGAACGAGGAAACGTAATTTCCTTTCGTTTTCGCTATTCAAGATTAAATTTTAAATGACAAATCGACCTCATTTGTAAACATGTCGACTACATTCTGCGACGTGTAACCTCTTCGGACAGCGACGACGTTTTATTTCCACGCCAAATCCTCCTGCCTTTTCCTTCGATTGTTTTAACGTCGGTCATCGTTCGAAAACCTGACTTTCTTCCAAAGGATACTATTTATTAAGATCGATCAACCACTCCGCGTTCCTAATTTTTTTGCATTTTTGAGGTTACGTCGCTCCCCATCGCTCCGACGTTCGACCTTCGGCCACGTTCAGACTCCTCGCACTAGTCGCACTTCAAATTGACGTGGGCGCGCGTGATACATCGATTAATCGATTCGATCGGTCGCCGCGCAAGTTTTCAAAATAAGCAGACTGTTATTTCGCGGAAGGTATCGACTTTTAATAGCAATTTTTAAAGAAATGAAGAATTGTGGAGTAATAAGGAAGTTGCTTCAAGGAAATCGGGGAAACGGCGTTAAATGCTTGGGATCATAATACAAGCACTTGCACCACGGATATGTAAATCGTCAGACTTCTTTAATACATTTATTCTTATATATCCATATTTATACACAGTAGTAGCTATCATTATTATTATGAATCATATAATAGCAGTAGTTGAGTAATGCATATATCGTGCATTTCCCCCTCGCTCGGTTAATATTTGACAAAAATACAAAAATTATTAATGTATAATTATATGAGAACAAACGTGCTTAACTCCAAATCTCCTCCTCTCCCCTTTTCCCACCCTTCTCTCGTTCTCTTTTTTTTTATGTCGTTTTCAGTAACCCTCGCTTCCCCCGCTTACATTTTGCAACAATTACACTTAGTATACTTCTTTTGTCGCCCTAAATTGATTCGAGTATACACGATGAAGTCTGAAATCGACTATAAAACATACACTAAGACAATAAACGAAAATTTTTTACTTGATTCTCCCGGTCGTTTCATCAATCGTTCCTTCGTTGATGCCGGTCTGCGTGTACATTCGAACGCGTATTCTCTACTCGTTAATAAGTGGCTATTAGCAGTCCACGTACGCTGGACCACGGCGAAGACAATGTAGCCCGATTTTCTCTCTTTTTTTATTTTTCTCTTTCTTTCTCCCGAGAGTTCACTTGAGTACAGATTTACACTTTTCCCCGAAAAAAAGAAGGAAGCTAATCTACATTTGGTCTTCCGATCTTCTCAAAACGCATCCTACACATACCGCAATTTCTTTATGTATATATATTTATACGAGTTTATAAGTATTTATATATTTATATATGTATATATATGCAGTCGCTAACAAGAGTTTACTTACAACTATTTACTTCTCGCCTTTTTATATTAGCGGTAAAGCTTTGTCGACCGTCGGACTCGTCGGCCCGTTTTTTATGTTCGTGCTTAGAAGAAACATTATTCCTCACGTTTTTTTTTTATCGTACACGCAAGTCGTAACAATTCTCACAGCACCTTTGTGAAAAAACGCTTCACATTACATTTACTTCCTTCGTTCGGCGTATTTGCTTTCAGCTTGTTCTCGTTCTCTTTTTTTCTCTAACTCTCTCTCTCTCTCTTTCTCGCTCTCTCTCACTCTCTCACCGGAGGAATAATCTGCGATCATTCATTATTCACAATGCAAAAATGTAAAGTATATCTTCAAAATATGTGTTCCACTGTTGGTCAATATACGTGTATTATTTCGTTCCGATTAATATGTATATAGCTATACAGTACGCACAATCTCTAATCAGCACGAATAATGCAATATTAACGAATGTGTACACCAGACGGAATCGATAATGGCTTTCTTTCTTTCTCTTTTTTTTTTTTTATTACAATCTCACAATGAAAAAGATACAAATATCGCTGTTAATCACCGTTACTGCACATTACGTCGTTACTATATATGCTCATTCGTCTCGATAATCGGTCATGTTGAGTCTCGTCTTCATCTTAATCGTTCGCGATTTAAATCGAACGGATATTAGACCACGAGGAACGTGTACGATTGTAAGCTTGCAATGGAAAACATCACATGTCGTCTCTCTGTCTTTATCTCTCTGCGCGCACCACGTGCGAGCGTCGAGGCTGCGGCTACTTTTCGAAATCGTAAAAAAGCTGCAACTTTTGATTTGATAACGTCTCTGACGCCGCTCTTCCAAAAACTTTACGATAAACAATACAGATTTAAGGATTGCTAATCCGATGGAGATCGATTCTTCCCTCGAGAGGAATTATCCATTTCTTTCCTTTTACCACATCTAGAAATGCACTAGTATGCCAAATGATAATCCGTAACGTTTTTTAGATACCTATGTCGATAATTTCCAACGAATCTCTTGACAATAATCATATCGCTCATCTGCCGCAACAATGACATAATTCGAGAAACAAAATTTTCCAGAAAATGAGTTTAAAATGTCTTGAATCATAAAAAATATCGCGATTTTGATATAACTGATTGTAGAGGAATAAAGGTATTGTTAACTCTTCACTCAAAGATCCCAAGATTTCGTTCTTTTTTTGCAACCAACTAAAAAATGACAATTTTTTTTAATCATGTCGTTGTCGAGCGATATATATGATTTTAAACATAATTTTTGTCAATTAAATGACTTAAATTGCATCTGATTGCCGACCTAATTTAATGAACGAAACAACGAAAAATATAGCAAAATATTTTACATAAAAATATGCTAATTTGAAACGTGATATACTCTTGTAACTCATAATTGAGGATCTTCCGTTTACAGAATAAAACGTAAATCGCAATTGTTGTCAATCTTATGAAAAATAAAGGACCCACGTCGTTCTGCGAGTTCGGTCGAATGTGTGCGGATTTAGCAAGACAAAAGGTAAAGATAGGTACAAAAATAATAAAAGAGCAGAGCACTATTTTTACTACATATTTGTGGCATGTTTGATTTTTTTTTTTTTAAGCTACACTTAGAAATAATGCGAGTTGCATATATGGTTTCTCCATTTAACCGAGATTATATGCAATAATTTCAATATAATATGGAATAGACGTATGCGTATTAATAAGGAGTAATAAAAATCAATACTAATCACAAAGATGCGTAATGCGTTCAAACCAAATGTATGCGAGTGCAACGATTGTACTTTACACAAGGTCGCTGTGGACGAACCATACAAAAAAAAATAAAAACGCTACAAAACGCGATGATAATAATAAATTTATACAAGAGTACGTTTTTCTCGCGTACACCTTTATTTTCGCCCTTTTACGGAAATGGTTCTACGCTACCTCACAAAGATGCGCTTTTATTATTTATTAAGCCAAAGATGCTTACATACACGAGAAAAAGAAAAGAGAACAATATAAAGACACTATTATCACCCTATAATTACCAGTCAAATACAAATACATTCGAAATTGCACTGTAATGTACAAAGGGAGATCCGGTGCGAACCCGACGGATGTTATTCTTCTAGTTTCTTTTCCGGTGCATCATACGAGAAGGTCGCGAGACACTGGCTTCGTCGTATCGTATACGACGTTACCAGATGAACCTATCATGAATTATGTGACATGGTCGCGTCATAAAATTCACGAACGATACAGACGATAATCCGTCTTTCGCAATCCATCGCGTTACACAAACGCTACAATTTCATTTGGCACGAGTGCAATTCACAGTTAAAAGGAATATGCAAATTATCATAGGATTTGCACGTATACCACCGCATAATAAAAAGCAAGGAATTATTTTATTGTGATATCGCGCTCTACGCCAGTCTCTTGGAGAAGTTTGCGAGTGTGCTGAACTGAACAAATAAATTATAGATCAAGTACAAGTGAATGTACAGCGTACACAGGAATCGATTGTTCATTATCATTAGAAGGAAGCATTCCGGTCAATAATTGCATATACCTTTCAATTTTCAAAATTCACTCTCCGGATTGACTCGTGTTATTCTCGAAAAAAAAGTTGAAGTCTCTCGTCTACCATTTTTATGCGTCATTTTTAACTATTGACAATGTCAAAGTCTCTATATGTCACACCAACGTGTTTTCACAACGAAGGACGACTCGTTATTCTACTAGCAGGATGTTACGTTACTTCGTCCTTCCTCAGTGTCACGTTCAAAAGTTTGTCTTTTGTTTTTCTATTCTTTTTTTTAATTGCTACTGGCCCAATAATTAGGACTGTATCCAGGCTTCGCTTGAGCTTTGTTCTGCGAACTTGTGTTGGACCTTTGGTTGCCGCTGTTGCCGCCGTCCTGATGAAGCGGCTGGTGCAGCTGATGCGGTATAGTCGGGATGAATAAGTGCGGGGTGCCGTAACCACCGGGCAAGCCAGCGTTTTGACTGCCCGTAAGACCGAACGGTGGTGGCGTGGCCGAGTGGAAAGTCTGTTTTTCGTAAGACTAAAAGGACCGATTGAGCGTGTGAACATACGGGGTTTCTAACGACGATTATTTACAAGTATAGTGTTACTCACGTTCACTTTGCCAAGAGCGACGTGACTCTTGGCGTACATCGTGGCGCTGATATCTGTTGCGGAAGAGCCAGCGGTGTTGGTATTCCCCGTGGAAGTGCCGGTTTTGCCGGTTTGGGTTCCGGTGTAGCTGCTACCGGCGCCCTTGTATTCGCCGGACGGGCCAGCGGAGGCCAGCGCGTCGTAGCTCGCACCGGCGCCGTAACCAGAGCCATAGCTACCCGGCTTGGCGCTGTACGCACCGCTATTTGTCCCGGCGTTGCCGGCCGTTGCTATTTGCTATGATACAAATCGACTCGAACTTAGCTCCTGCCCGGCCATCTCGGGTGAAATCACAAACAGCGGAGTATCCGTTCGATGCGCAAAACTTACCGGATAAATGGCAGGAGTCCCATACTGAAAACCTCCCGGCATAATTCCGCTACCGTAAGTAAATGCGTACGCGTATCCCGGAGGAAGAGTAGGATTTATCATCGGTTGCTGATGTTGCGTGGCGGTCTGCAAATCCCATACGACTTTAAGTTTTTGCACATCGCGTATTTTTTTTTCAGCGACGACTCTAAGCTCGACGAGACTCACCTGCTGCGACATAGTGGAAGGAACTGGTGACGCGTTGCTGTCATTTCTAGCGAACCTGGCGTCGCTAATACTGGTATAGGCTCCCTGGACTCCTTGGACACCCTGTACGCCTTGCACGCCGGATAGAGCATCGCCTCTGCCACCACCGAGACTCGTAGCGGGACCGGTCGTCTGATAGCCCAAAGCCGCGTCATAGTAACCAGTAGTTGGCTGCACGTTAGTCAGGAAGGCCAAACACAAAACTACATGCATACACTGTGTACTCCAAATACAAGAGAAGGCTAACTAACGTCTAAGTCTCTACGCGTACCGAGCTGGGAGACAAGTAACATGCGGTTGCTTGGCAGTCTATTGCTATGTGTAAAAAGTATCAAGGTACTCTCAACCGACCGGAAACCATCATTCGCGATAGATCGAGCTACTAATCACGTGTACAATCGCAATACATACATACGAATACATTCGCTTCTCTCGCTATCGGCACGCTTCCCACATATTTAATATAATCAAAAATATCCGAAACAACAAGCTAAAGAGTAATAGTACAACCTCCATCAACCACTTATGTATATACCACATTGGAAATATGCATATTTTTCATATAATCTCAGATACGTAACATCATTCGTACACAATTAAGTCAAGACAAAGAAGGAAGTAAAGTAAGCCAAGATAGATCGGAGATCGAAACAATCTCGTAAAAGTGTATCAAACAAGTTCCAGGAATATTTTTTCCCAGTTCTCTTTACCATCGGTAAGACATGTTTGCACGAAGTAGTGTCGAAAAGCCGATCTGTCTTTACTAATGTAAATTGTTTTATAACGAAACGTCTTACTACAGAAATAAGAAAAGAGAAACAAGAACGAGTTTACGGTGTTGTCGTGAAGGCATCCATAGGAGTTTGAAACATTTCGAAAAGAATGATGGAATTACGAGCAGCTACCAAGCAATAAAGAAATTACCTCAGGAATTTTTATACCAGGTAATAATAATAATAACATAAAATGGAGTAAGCGCGCTTCGGAGCAGCATACACATTGTAATAAATTTCTCCTTATGTACGCGTTTGACTCGTATTATACACTTAATTAACATGACAAACTATTCTGTTTCAGCGTACGTTACCCCGAAGAAGCGTTACTCAGAGAGCAATGCATTTATATTTGAATAAATAGAGAAACGAATGAACTGATCGAGACCGAGAAGTGACTGACCATGTGTGGTATTCTTTGTTGCACGAGCTGTATGTCTTCGTAGCTGTACACGGGTTGCTGGAAAGCTGCGTATGGTACGCCCGCCTGGCCCATGATATATTGGTGGCTGAGCATCGGCGTCATACTTCCGGCCGCGCCGCCGCTCGTCA
This sequence comes from Temnothorax longispinosus, assembly GCF_030848805.1. Taxonomy (NCBI): domain Eukaryota; kingdom Metazoa; phylum Arthropoda; class Insecta; order Hymenoptera; family Formicidae; genus Temnothorax; species Temnothorax longispinosus. Next base: position 2,145,377 of record NC_092368.1, on the reverse strand, counting down.
TGTTGCCGGTACCACTGCTACCCGTCACTACTCCGCTCGATGTGCTTTTTGGAACAGCTGAAAAGAATACATATTTTCGTTAAAATGGATCATTCAATGCTGAAGCAATCATCTGTCAAGACCAGGTTCAACTCCCATCATTTCATATAGGAATTTTGAGTGAAAAAATATTCCCAAGTGTGATGGAAACAAGGATCAAAAAGCAAAATCAAATCCCAAGATAATACAGATAATGAATAATGGTACTCTGTTCGAAAAATCTACATACCAAGATTGCTGAACTTTTAATAGCACTTTCTGAATATCTACTAACCGTTGGAATTCGTCACTTTGGTCTGTGAGCTATTGACAGATGTCGAGGTGAGACCCAACGTTGGTGCACTGGTCGTCGCGAGGGAACTGTTCGATGTCGTTGCACTGCTATCGTACTGCGAATCCTTCGTCGCGGTGCTGTTCAATTTGTGATTGTGAGACGCAGCCTGCGGTTGACTGGCGTAACTGCCGTACGGATTTGCGTAAACCTATGAATGAAATTTTACACGTAAACCTATGTTGTTAAGCTGTGAAAACTATGCTAAAAGATACAGTAAGAATTTGCACTAACAGACTGCGCAGCACTCTGGTAACCGGAACTTTGCGTTATTGGAGATGTAAACGTCGTGACAGAAGACTGATACTGGGGCTGGTAAGCTTGATACCCCGCATTGCTGTTCGATACCGTGTTGGTGGCTTGCGCTGGATATTGCGATGTTGTAGCCGGTACATACCCGCTCGCGGACGGATAAACCTACCGAATAAAAATTGTTTTAGCTTCTGTAGAACTGTACTGGTATCTCTGGAATAGTTCTTGATGCCATTGATTCAAACAAGTTATACCTGACTGCTAGTGGTGGGTTGGTTGTAACCGGAAGTCGCGGACGCCGATGCGGAAGGAGAGGGTTGACTGAAGTTCGACGTGTTGGATTGCGGAAACGACGTCGACGAGTTATAACTCGCCTGCGAAACCGTTGCTGTCGCGGAGTAACTACTCGCGTTAGCACCTGACGCATTTTGGAAGCTAGACTGGGATTGGTTGTTAGTCGAATACGCATTGTAGGTGCTTGGCGTGCCACTCGACGGCTGGAAAGATGATTTCTGCGACGGCTGATAGGTCGTCGTACCACCGTACGTCGGCGCATTTCCAGGTGAGACTTGCGACGTGAAATCTTGCTTAGTTATATCCAAGCTTTGGCCACTACTGCTTCCACGAGTGAAACCTTGGGAACTAATCGTATGCTCGTTGGATGCTGGCAGAGTGTCGGTGCTCTGTAACTGAAAACGTCACATAATTATAATCTGATATATCGAAAGACATATATACGCTGCGTATAACTACGTAACGATTTGACAAAAGGAAAATCTACCATCTGCGAGCTAGCGTTGAAAGGTGTGGTGGAAGTCTGCGTAGTTTCGATGTCGAGTGAATTACTCGTATTGGCAGTGTTCGCAGTATTCGCACCGGAAGTCATGTCCACACCGGCGATCGTATTACTCGTGGAGTTATATTTTTCGTTCGCCGAACCGTCGAGGGAGCTCGAATCGCTACCAAATTCCAGCGCACCGAATTGTACGTCGAGAAAGCCGATTCCGCTGTTAACTGCGTCACCAGGCATTTCCACGGCACTCGATGGTATTTTTGACGGCGGAGGTACTCTTGGACGTTGTTTCGCTTGTCTCTGGGGCTGTAAACGCAAGCGTATATAAGCCAATTAAGATTTTAGGTAGTTTAACGCGAAAAGATTAACTGCAGAGAATTGATAATTCATTAAAATGTAGCAATATTGCAATACCTGACTGGACATAGATGACGAAAACGACGTTTGTGCAGCTGCTTTCAACTTCTCGCTCGTCTGTTGAGTAAGTTGCGTCAGATATTGAGTTTGTGCCGCTGTTAATACGCCACTAATAGCGCTGGGTTGTTGCGACAGTTGCATCGTCGGTAAGCCCAATACTTGCTGCTGTTGTTGCTGTTGGGCTTGCTGTTGCTGAGGTTGTATTAAACTCTGCTGCTGCATCGTAGATATGTCCGACAATTTTGGTAGTTCCTACAAATCATATAAAAAAGAAGGATCGTTAGAATATGGAAAAGAACATATATCTAGAAGTGTTTGTTGATAAAATTTTACCTCCTGCTGAAGCAGCGACAGGTTAACCCCCTGACCCGATTGCGTGGATGACATTTCCTGAGGCTTTTGTTCTTCTAGAACAGCCGGAGGTTCGAGGATATTCGTGCTCGGTGTGAAGACTTTCGTGTCTGCCAAAGATCCCGTGTACTCCTCGTTATCCCAGTCTTCTGTAGAGTCCAAATTATTCCAAGCATCTATATACAGTTTATCATATAGATATAATATTTTGATATATTATATCCAATACATATATACATACACTTGTGTATGTATTTGTATATATAATATATTCAATTATAACATTATAACTTTACGTGTGTAAAATTTAAAAAGTCTCTTTTTTAATCTTATACACTTTACGCGTCAAAAAGTCATAATTAAAAAGTAAATTTCTTATGCTCATTTCTACCAATGTAGATTAACTTTAATCTCAATTTAACTTACTTTCTATCTTTTTCTAACTCTTAGAACTAGAAAAAGATGACGGGTAAGTTAAACTAAGATTAAAATTTAGCGTCGATGGAAATGGACATTAGAGAAATAATTTGTTGATAATGTAATCACGGTTTAGTGGAAGAAAAATTTCGAGAATCGAACATAGATTAAAACTTACCCATTTTTGGTTCTTGAATACTTTGTTGCTGTTCCTCGCTGCCTGTCCAGGTTTCAATGGGACGATTAAAACCATGAGAAGTAGAGGTAGACGATGGATCGTTGCGGTTCGCGAATGTCCTTGGACCAAGACCTCGACCACCGCTGCGACATCCGCGACCTGATCTTCCGGATCCACCCCTGCCTCTTCTGCTGTAGCTGCCATCGCGCATGCCGTCTTCCATATTCCTCTCATTTTCTTTGTTTTCTCGTCCGCGCCCTAGCCAAGCAATTTTACAAAAATTACAATTAATAAAATAACAAAGTAAGAATCTTTGTTGTATATGTTCTTGCTATAAATTGTAAAAAAAGACGACGAGAAAAAAAAGATTATCTTATGTTTACGTATATGTCCGTATACATCTATTCCTATGTGGTTCAAACAATAATAAAATTGAAGAATTCAATTTAAAAAATAGATTAAACTAACATCCACGATTGTCATGATTAGCGCGGCCGCGCATACGCGGAGGGCCGCCGCCACGTTGGTTACGTCGTTCTTCCCAATCGCCATTGTCGTCCTGGCCACCCGACTGATCTGTAGTCTGCTTGGAACCGCTGGGCTGACGAGGCTTCTTCTTTTTAACCTCCCATTCTGTTTTCACTCCTTCCAGAAGATCGTTAACAGCCCGATCCAAGTCTCCGTCATTATCATGGAGAGCCATGACTACCTCGTCCTCCGAACGCCGGGTCATATCCATGACCTGTTTAATGCGTTCCTTCATGATGGGATCCTCACCTCCTGCCATTCTGGTATCGATGATCTGCGCGTTGCGCATTTGATTTGTGTTTTGCTATATAACAATCGTTACAAAACAGTTTTCTTTAGAATGTTTAATATTACAAATGATGTAATATATACATGTATTTTATTCATCCCTTATTTCTTTAGAATGTTTAATATTACAAATGTTGTAATATATATGTATTTTATTCATCTTTTATTTATTATCTGTTTATTATTTTTACTCACAAATAAAATAAATATTTTGTTACAAATAAAGTGATCTTTTATAAGTTAAAAATACATATTTATTTATAAGAGTACAATATTTGTGTGTGTGCTTTTATAGATTTTTATTTTAGATTATAACAATGTAACAAGATGGCGTGATTCTGTGTGGGAGCAATTGACTCATAATCAATAAGTCTCAGGATTTGTTCCTATAATTTTCTATTGCTGACCTAGTGTGCACTCTCTGTACTTAAAGTGAAATAGGTATATGTTTGCAATTTGGCGAAAGCGAAAATGGAAGTTCTGGTGCGGTCCAGTGCAGCAATAAAAAACAAACCTTCTCAGATTCAATTCCTTTTCATATGCTTTGCTTTACAAAAGATTAATTATAGCTAAAATTTTGAATGAAAGAATATGTGTCATTGCAATATGAGACTGTAACCCGTTTCAGAAACGATAAGCCAATAAGTACACAATATATACACAAAGTTTATTTTTTACCAACCTGGGCCTTGTCATGCTTGGTCGAATCTGATGATTTACTTTGATGATGATCTGATTTGCCGTGTTGTTGTGATTTATTTTTATTGGTGCCTCTCCCACCAGAGGACACCAAGGATTTGTTGCTTGAACTCATTGCCAACTAAAATCCCACGCACCTAAGCACGCACCGTATTACACTATGTACACTCCCTATTTACAGTCTGAAACAGAATGCATCCGTTATTATATATTTGCATGAACGTTACCCATGATTCCATTACAATAATGTTGTGTAAATCGTGTACGACGCATACAAAGACGAGCTATACGTTGAGAACTGAATATACGTCTAACATCTTGCTGTGCAAGGCAATTACTGTAACTCCTGGGAGCAAACAGTTCCAAAAATTGAATTACATTCTCAAACGTTCCAAAAATAGCCCTTTGAGGCCTCCTTATCTCGCTCCCTATCCCTCCTTATCCCGATATCAGCTACTTCCGTATTTTCTTTACTATTATCCTGCGACTCCAATCACTCGGTCCCTACATAAGCCACGTGTCACAGTTCTTATATGTAAAATCTGTACATACACAAGAGTTAGTTTCTCTTTAAGCTTGTGAATCAATCGGATACAAGTTCAAAACGAAAATATCTTTATCACTGGCATATTTAAAGGCAAGCAACAATAAACAAACCCATTATTTACAATCCGAACCTGCGTCAAATTAAAATTACGCACAATACCGCCAGTGAGGTCTCGCCACGCGGTACAACTAGACCTAAAGATCCTTATCTTTGTGGACAGAAATAAGTTTGTAAAAAATACCTACGAGAAAGCCGCCAGGTTAGGAGCGTCCGATAACGATAGACGGAAAACGCGAGATCCGCCACGAGGAAGATGACGAAAGTTGAACGGAATGTTAACGCTTATCGCGTCGGCGGCACTCAGAGCGATGGGGAGAGCGAGCCACGTCCGCTCCGACGACGACGACGGCGGCGGCGGCAATGAGCGCGTGAACGTCCTCGCGAGCGTCGCCGCGTCGAGACGTTCACGTGCTTCGGCGACGCGACCGCGTCAGAACGCCCAAAACGACGGGGGGGATCGGCTCGGCGGGAAACACACCGCGAGAGACCGCGCGTCGGTCGCGGAAACTCCTCCGTCCGGACTGATCCTCGCGTCTCGTCGCGCGGCTGATCCTCGCGTCTCGATCCGGGGAGGGATTGAAGATAAGAAATGGAAAAAAAGGATAACACAACCCGGTCGGACGCGTCGTCGACCGCTCGCGCTCGCACGCCGCTGCACGCCACGAAGAGTCCGTGCGTGGAAATGGAACGAGAGAGACGACGAGAGGCAGAGAGAGGAGAGAGAAAGAGAGAGAGAGGGGGGAGGGAAGGAGGGAGAGCGCGAGGAAGAGCAAGGAGAGGCGGCGCACGGAGACGAGGAGGAAAAGCACAAAGCAGGCTCACGACCGAGGAACGACGGCACGGCTAGGCGAGGGTCGGACACTCGGCGAACGGCGCGCGATGCCGATTAACTCTCACGGACGCGAGGATAACACTTTTTCAGCGGGCCATGTGCACGGCGGACGCCATTTCTGCTGTGCGCGAGGAAGGCTTGTCAACCATCGCCGCGGCGGTGCATCAATGGATCCCGAACGGGCCTCGGAATGGCCGAGGGTGTGAGAGGGAGAGAGAGAGAGAGAGAAAGATAGAGGTGAATTCTTTGCGTGTTAACTCACGGCTGTCGTGGGCGTCGTGCGGGGCGGGCCTCGGCGGGCGCGACGGCAAGCGGAAGCGTGCGGGATTCACGGCACCCTCGGCACCTCGGCGCTCGGGGCCGCGGCGCGCGAAATACCACGGGAAAAACAACGGGCACACCGCGGCGTTCGGTATTCGTACCTGGGTTAGTGCGCTCTCAAAACGCAGCTCGGTCACGTGACCGCGGGGCCCCCCTTCCCTGATGCACCACCAGGGCACCCTGCTAGTACTGCTAGTGCCTAACAGCGCAGCCAGCCAGCCAGCACCGCTACCCTCCGCTCTTTATCGGGGATCGGGGGGGTTCTCTCCCGTCCCGTGCGCGTATGTATTTATCCCGTATCCGTGTATTTGTACGGGTCAGGCTGGCAATCGAAGCAAACCCCGAACGCGAGACGCGGCCACGTTTCACCGCCTGCTGTGTTTGCGGCAGGCCTGCGCGGCGATGTACCGGAAGTACCGGTGTCTAGTCGCGCGTATGGCTGATTTTCTCTTCCTATTGGCGTTGACGAAATATGATGGAACCAATAAGATTCTCCAATGGGCGCGTTCAGCAGACACAACTGTTGAGTTCGTCTTATCAACACTCTGCATTGCGTGGTTGGTTCTAAAAGTAAGAGCCAATCACGTTCGACCGCTACTGAGCAGCTTGGTTTGCTGAACGCGACCAATGTCTCTCTGTGCTCTTTAAAGAGAATTCTCTTCCACTCGATGAATTGCACCACACTGCAAAATTCTAAAAAAAGCTGGATGCGCCAATGCTAGGCGATAGCGATAGTGTCAAGATAAACCTAAATACATATATAGAAACATAATTTATTAAACATTAATTTATTAAAATTAAAGAGCCTCGCACACAAAATTGCATAGGCTGCATATGCATAGCATACGACCGCTAAACCAATGAGCATCTTACGTAAATTAATATAGCGACTTTATGCTGGATGCTCATTGGTTTAGCGGTCTTAAGCTATATCCACACACACTTGCATAGGTGCATAACCATATGCATAACGAAACGGATTGGTCTATTTCCTTATGCACATGTATATGGACCAATCAATTCTCTTATGCTTACGTAATATGCGTTGTGCAAGTTTGCTGGATAGACTTTTATGCTTCGCTTATGTTAAGCTATGCATTTTGTGTGCGATGGGCTTAAGGGCCCGGACACACACTTCTGCACAACGCATAATGCGTAAGCATAAGAAAATTGATTGGTCCATACACATGTGCATAAGGAAATAGACCAATCAATTATCTTATGCTTACGTCGTATGCGTTGTGCAGAAGTGTGTGCTCCCCGCTTTTTACGTCCATGGGAGCAACCGGAGCAACGATGCTGCGCTCCGCCTTCGCGTATCCGGAAGTTGCGTCCTGATGGAACTTCCGGCGTCTCTGGAGCAACACTGGGTGTCACGGAGTTCGGGCCCCTCACGGACAGGTCCTCCGCGCAGGGGTTATCCGTGTCCGGTCATTACGGAGCACCTGTCATCACGGAAAGGACGAGAGTAGCGTGTAAATGCGAGCGACAACGAACATGGACCTGACTTGCCAGAATTCTAGCATAAGCGTTGATTATTTGCTCGGTCAATTGAATACAGCTAGACAAGAGATTAATAATCTGAGGTATTTTAATAAAAATTTTCCTTATTGTACCATGTAACGTCAAAATTTTTCTTTTCTTTTTTTTTATATTAACGATACATGTGCACATTTGTATTCATATAATCGCACATTTCGCATTTAATATGAAATACTTTTGCTAATTACGAGATAACTTGATAAAGAAGTAAAACTGAAATTCGACAATTCCCTGCCTCATTTGTATTTATTACTAACAAAAGAAAACTTTGTAAATAATGGTTTAATTTAATATTACAGACAGCAAGTGAAAAGCCTTAAGTATATACTTGATAAAGATGTTGATAATATCAAACGCCTGTTGGAATTACAAAAACGTGGGGAAACCCTTCCGCAGTCCAAACTAATATCTTCGGAAGAAGCGAAGCCCGGCACGAGTAAAGATCAAGATACTCTTAAATTGAAACCCATCGGCGTCATTTCCACTTGGTTTCCCAATAAAAGAGCAACTCCGAGACAACCTGGCGTATGCGGGAGAGTACCGGGGAAGCTGACGCTTTACAATTCTGTATTTACAAATCCGGATCATGCCTTACAGGGCTTGCAGGACTTTTCCCATATGTGGTAAGGCATTGGTTCTTTTAGGGCCGCCGGTTGTTCCAACCTGTTGGTAAGCTAACTAATAGTTAAATCATATGTCTATCTTTGTCCAATGTAAAGGATAAAACAAAGACATGTATATGATTTAACTATTAGGTAGTTTACCAAGAAGTTGAAACAACCGGCCCTTAAAGTAATAACTTTGATGTTCCTGATAAAATAATTAACGTTCTGTTTTTCCCTTCCAAATAGGATTTTATTTCACTTTCATAGAAACGACTCGACCCACACCCGTGCGAAGGTGGCACCACCGAGATTAAATGGCATGAGAACAGGCGTATTTTCTACACGCTCTCCGCATCGACCGTGCCCCATTGGCCTTAGCCTGGTTAAGATACTAAAAATTGAAAATTATACGATTTATTTCGAAGGGGTTGACATGGTCAATCAAACTCCCGTTCTAGATATAAAGCCATATATACCACAGTACGACAGTCCATTACATATCGAAAAACTAGGCAATAGGCTGAGAGAGAACAACGTGAATGCCTCGGACGCATTTCACAATGCGGAAGAAACCTTCAACTTGAGTGAAGGCCAATCGGTTGACTCTTTTAATAACGACACGGACATCAACAACGACGAACAGACTGAGCTTGATATTTCTAGAGACGAGGAAATAGCCTTGAGACTCCAAGTAGAAGAATTTCAAGCTTATCCGAATCTCAATGGTTACGATATTGCTAGACAACAATCTTCCCAATCGACAGAAGCTCATGCTAATACTTCGTTACAAAATGACATCAACGTGGACGTACACAGAGAAGCATACTTTATACGAAATAGAACACCCGACACGAGACCAAGCTTGGATTCTTCTAACGAGCATAATGCAACGTTAATAGTTGAATCGCAAACAGACTCCATTAGAGATTTAAATAGTAGATTACACAGAATAGATATAAGTAATTCCGGTAATGCAGATTCAACGCGTACGGAAAGTGATAACGACAATGAGATTAATTACACCGAAAATCAGACGTTACGTAATTCTAGATTATTAGACGGAGCGGATGGACCAAGCACGGTATGCGGTACCGATATAGATTTAGTCAATCGTCATGTGTTGCACGCCAGAGTCGATAATTCTCCCGTAAGAATGGGAATACGCGAAGCGCCCGATGGAGAGGAGGGACTCGAGTCCCAAACTTTAACGCCATCGCGCACCTTGCCAGATATTCACGCTGCAACAGATGTATCGTCTGGGTCGATGAATGCAGCGACGGAGAGTAACTTTTCCGAGATAAGAGTACCAGACTGGATCGCGCAGCCTCGCACAGCAACGTTGTCCGTGATCTTCAACGAACGCGCCTTGATGCAATTAAACGAGATTTTAGATGACAAGGTTGACGAGCAAAAACAAGCTATAGAAAATGTACTGAGGGAAGATCCTAGGTCGGTGTATTTAAGACAGAGATGGGGAGGTAATCAATTCTATACCTTTTTGATACACGACCTGCACATCACGTGCCGATTCGACGATAGCCGAGGTATCGTCACTGTATTCCAAGTTCGACATGCGGGTCGCACCTGCGATTGCGGCGAGCCCGAATGGCAATGCTTGGGACACTCTCCTCTATCTTAATATGTTATATTAATGGACTTGAAAAGAAAAGAATATAAATATATTAGGAAAGAGAAAGGAGAGAAAAGTAAAATTCCATCACTGTATCGCGATTTAGTATATAAAATAGCGCAATTGTTATTTATTTACGTTTATGTTTTTAAGTAGACATGTTTTACTCTTGTAAAATTAAACATCTTTTTGTAACAGTTATTCAGCTGATTAGGGCATTTATTATAAAATGAAAGTAACTTAATGAAACATCTCATATATATATAAGTATAACTTCAGTGCAAGTGTACGAGTTCCTATATTTTGTTATGTGCGAATTTATGTCATTTATATTAAAAGGAATTTATATACGAAGTAAAAAAAAAATAGATAACATGTATTTTATGTACCTATATTACATCAAATTGGGGCAAAATGTAATAGAACAATTTTTTTTCTTACGACGGCAATACCTATAGATGTTCCAAACATCTGTATGTACTTATTTATGTGTACATTCGTATAGTGAAGTCTGCGCCAGCGGAAAAGACCCACGGTTCAATAGGATGAAACATGACGTCCAAAATGCCAAAATCATTATATGACTCGTGATTACACAATCTTTTCAGTGGTACAATTAACGGATTTTGTAGAAGATCACTGAAAAAGAAAATACAACCGTCATGCATCATATGTATTAAAATCAGATATGCGACAAGTATGCGGAGATATCTTACTTGTACACCATTCCATGAGACACAATTAGCGCCCTATCATCGGCTCCAGAAGCAAATAGAGGATAACGTTTGTGGAATGCTACAGCGCGTACGCCAGTCCCGTGTAATCGCAATGTTTGATAAGGTTCTTTACTGAAATCTAAATCGAACCAAAGCATTTTGCGATCGTATGTTCCTACTAAAACGTTATCACCACCTAAAAAAAAAAGAAAAAAAATTTTACAGCGATTATGATATGAACATATATAATTCGTAATAAAACGTAATAGCTTACCTGGATGAATGTCCATTGTTGATATCCATTGTGAATTAGATAATAATTTTTTAACCATTACCTGCTGTACAAGATCGTATATTCTCACGTTCCTTTGCGTCTGAAAAGGGTAACGTAATCCACATAAAAATTGAAATATTTATATCATTGTGTATCTCTCGATCGTTAATACTTACCGCAACAAATAAATATGGTCTAATCGGATGAAACAGCACGCATTGTATTAATCCTTTTGATTTATTAAAAGGTAATTGAGATCTTCGCTTCGATAGTTGATTTATCAAAACTGATCTATTCTGACCATCTGGCATGACGGTAGCGAAATAATCTCCTTTTCCATGCCACGTTACTTGCTTCACGATTTTAAAATGATTTAGAATTATCCTAATTCCATTGTTCCAGTTTTCACCTTCCGCTTGCTCCCACTGTACTGCATTTTGTACCCTGTCGCTCACTAATAAATAAATAAAGTACGTCAGTCATATTTGGAAATTTTCGTAATAGTTCATAAACAATTCAATAATTCAATTAATAAGCACCTATTATTTCGCTCTGTGGTATTATCTCCAGAAGTTCATCGGTTTTGCTGGTAATAACGTTATCTCCAACTCCAGGATTGATTAAAAGCACTTTTTTATCAGCTGCAACGGCTATCAACGACATAGCTTGGTTCGGACGCCAAGCAACACTTCGTATGACGCCACCGCAAGGCACTGTTTTCAAGCACCTGCCTGTACTCACTTCCCATACTGTTGAAGTAATAAAATTTACAATTTTAATTATACAATTAATAATACAACTTATTCTACGTACAAAGTGAAATTTATAATCGTGTAATATATAATAAATTAATGATTAATATGTGCAAATATATATAATGCTCTAGATAACTTACTTTTCAATGACATATCGTCTCCACCGGACGCAATAAACTGTCCCTCTGGTTCCGCAGTAATACTTCTGACCATATCTGTATGTCCTTTATACACCATAAACATTGTTGTTGGGAATGGCTGCAAGTCCTTCGGACTGGGCAGTTGCGGAACCAAGGCCTCAGGCTCTATTGTTAATCTCATCTTTAACGATCTGGAGCACAGATACAGATCTAAACACCTCTGAAATCTTTCTTTGATATATCTTGGATATGCAGGTACTTCTCGCAGGGAACCGAATTTCTCCGGTATAAAATGTAACTTCCTCTTCCACGGAGTTGCCTTCAATTTGTTCCATTCTTTAAGTTCTTTATTATCAAACAGGTATTCCGGCGGAGGATTGTAGCTTTCCGCGTGGCCAGGTAAATGTCTCTTTGGCGCTGGGATATGTTTATGGATTCTACGCATTTCCTCTGCCTGATCGTCGGACTGCCACAGCATGTAGAACTGCGGCCCTTGATTCTTCTCTCTTTCTTTTTGCATTTCTGTGGTCGATTTGATCCAACCCATCTTGAGAGCGTGCACCAACTTGGATACTTTTCTAGCCTCGTTCTTAGACGGTAAGAAAGAACGTTTGTGCTCCGGGAATTTACGAAGTGGCGTTTTCATTACTTCAGAAGTGAACCAATCCACCCATGGCTACGATTTACAAACACACAAGAGCAGTTAAAACAATTATTCTTATACAGCACATTAAATAATCGTCAAACTAAATTGTTATAAATCCAACTTACCGCGTATTCGTCGAACTGAGTATCGGGAACTTTCTGCTTTTGAATTCTTACAATCAAATCTATATCTGCCTCGCTCAGTACGACATCCTGGCCGGTTTGAGGGTCTTTTATAGTTCTCCAAAAGTCAGGATCCTCCATTCTCTTCAAAAAGTTATCCAATTCATCGCCCTTTTCGGGCTTAGGAATTTTCTTGCCTTCCCAATCATATCCGAGATGATCATATTCGTCGTACCACTTCAACGGTACATTCCCAATTGTGTTACGAATATCTTCCTCATCAGAGCTGTCATATGCGTACTCATTCTCGTCACTTGCATTGTTAGATATAGTTTTAATCTCTTGTTTATTTGCATCGTCTTTGTGTATCTTATCAAAACCCCTGCGATTTTTATCGTTTTTTAATTTATCTACTTGTGTAATTTCTCTCGATGTTGACGTCTTGCCTCTGGCTATCAGAGATTCTTTGCTCTTACTTTTATTCTTTAATTCGTCATCTTTCGGCTTGGTCGGCGACTCTTCTTGCGCTTCCTCTTCATAACTGCTTTCCGACCCAGTATCTTCCGAATCATCGTCCTCCTCATCCGAATTGTAGTCCTCCTCATCTGAATTATCGTCATCCTCATCTGAATCGTCATTATTTTCATCCGAATCAAATATAACCGCATCTTTTTCTACTTCTTCATCCGAAGATATGACTGCATCCTCTTCTACCTCTTCATCCGTAGCGTCTTCGTCAACATTAATTTGAGCCGCTATCAAATCTTCAGAGTTCTAAGTTGAGACAACATATTTAATACGTTTCAATATAGTTACAATATGTTATATATGGTAATAAATAGATTTTTATTTTTGAATTATATGTAAAACAACGAACAAGAATACATAGAAATATGTAGCAACAGCAAATAGTCAATACCTCCGCGTTATCTGGAAGACGTGTATCCTTTCCATTTTCGCCTTTATTTCCTCCTAATTTCGGATTAACATATTTCCTTTTCGATACTTTTTTCTGCCCCATTTTTTCTTCAATTATAAAATAAAAATCGCTTTTCTTTGGAGCTTCCCTCGTGTGAATAAAAATAAAATTTGTCCGCCGTAGGAGGTTAGGTACAAGTCACGTGCGATCGGTAAGATCCATGGCACAGGAAGAGTCGAAGAGTGCGCAGAGAGAGATGCCTGGTTAAGGCCCGGTTCACAACGCGACTGACGCGAGTCACTCGAAGTGGTGGGGACACGAATACGAAAATTAAATAAACGCGCTTATTAACGCTTCGGAAAGAAAAATAAAACTATATAACGCACATAAACAATCAAACTCAAAGACAAGAAATAAAAAACTGTCTAATGTATATCGCACTCTTATAACTCAAAAAAAGAGAGAGAGATGCCCGATAAGGCCCGGTTCACAACGCGACTGACGCGAGTCACTCGAAGTGGTGGGGACACGAATACGAAAATTAAACACACACGCGCTTATAACGCTTCGGAAAGAAAAATAAAACTGTATAACGCACATAAACAATCGAACTCAAAGAAAAGAAATAAAAAACTGTATAATGTATATTGCACTCTTATAACTAAAAAAAAAAAAGAAATAAAATAAAACATATAATGATTTGATGACATTAAATGATATCGCACTTATTCGTCGCTCGAAGTTGCATCTGCACTTGCTGAACTTGGTGGAAAGGAAAGACGGGAAAGATTTTGAAAGTCCTCAGGGAATTGCTGAACCATTTCGAGTATGTTTTGTGCAGATTCGAGTGGGATATTGTAGGTAGTGGCCCATTCACGCATTTCATCCCATAGCTTAGACACGACACGATCGTATTCGATTTGCATGTCTCCGCTCGATTCACTCGTTCGTGTGTCACGTTTTTCTAAATTTTTCTTATGCTTTTTGTCTTCTGCATGGCGCTCGACTTGTGACAAACCACCGGCAATAATTTTATCACAGGCCGTACAAGAAAATGAATTTTCATCATGCTGTACCTCGCGTAGCCACGGCTTGTACTGCTCGATCTCTAACCATTGCGGACAAAATCTTTTGCTTTCCTTCTCAATATTTATTACATGAAGCGCAGATTCCTCGTGTTTTGTTAAATCTGACATCGAGTCGCACGGGAAATCTTGTTTGCATACGATACAGCGGAAGAGGCTATCGTCCAAGGGCACTTTTTGCAGCCAATCAAAAGTATGTGCGTCATGAAGCCTGCGAGCTTCTTCAAAACTTTGCTTCAGTTTCTTTATTGGATTACTCGTTTCCATATTAAAAATCTACAAAAACGAAGATATGAAGCGACTGTGCGATAAACAAATTAATTAAACTTAACTAAACAGATTGAAAACAGAAATACCTGAATATAAATTATACTCTTTCGTTATAGTCTTCACGACACGAAGATTCTTCTCACCAAGAACCAAGAACACAATTGAAACTGTCCTGTCGCAAATCAACTTACAGTATCAACACTATCAACTGTATCAAGTATCAACACTTATCAACGTTCGACGGAGGGTCGGACACGAAACAATTGAGCATAAAGCAGCGCTGCCAGATTGCTGACGATCCGTGATCCGTGGACTATGTAGACTATGTGGAGGGGACGGCTCCCGTGCTGCACACAAATGCGTACCGTGTATGCATATAAACCGAGAGTGTCACACGTGCATACATATATACATACACGGCACGCGACCATCCCCTCAGAATAAAAAAAGAAGGAGAAAACCGAAGAAGACAACAAACAGATATGTTTTGACGAGCTAGATTCGATCGAGCTAAGCACAACTAGGATTGCCTCCCTCCCCCCTCCCCCACCCCAAGCAAAGCACAAAAAGACGTCACATTCGTCAAAAAGGCTGCGATCCACAAATGCTTTGAAACATTCTTTTTTTCTTTTCTTTTAATGAAGAAAGAAGAAGAAAAACGCTTCAGAGCATTTGCAGCATCAAATGGATTGCAGCAAAGTCAAGTAAAAAATATAAAAAATCAAAGTATACATGTGGAATATTATATATATATATAATATTTTACTTTTTCCTCTGATAAACTATAAGTTTGATCATTTCATAATGAATCTTTATTTTTTAGTGGAATAAGCTACAGGGAAAACCACTAAAAAAAAGACGTCAACAATAGTGTATCTCATGGGAAATCTATTTGTTAATTATATATGTATTATACATATAATTATAATATAAATAGACACAAGAAATATCTCCACTCAAAAATAAATAAAACTTACATTTTACTTTTATTAACGTTCAGTAATTAAATAAATTAAAAAATTTAAATTTAAGAAAAAAATAATAAATGAAAAATAATGTATTTTATTAACTTTATTAATGTTAAATTTATATTAAATTTCACATTTATTTGCAATAAATCGTCATTGAAACGTGAAGCTTTCTACAGTGAATAATAAATAATTAATAAAATAAATTTATTGAAGAAGCAGGTACACTAATTGTGAATTCAAATACTCATTCTTTAATTCTTCGCGTTGACAATAATGGCCGCGTTCAGCAAACACAACTGTTGAGTTCGTCTTATCAACCATCTGCGTTGATTGGTTGGTTCTAAAAGTAAGAGCCAATCACGTTCGACTGCTACTGAGCGGCTTGGTCTGCTGAACGCGCCCGCCTAATGAATTTTGGAACACAGCCCATATGAAAAAATTTATTTCAAATCTGATTGGCTGCACTACTAGAGAATTCGATCATTGAATTATTCTACACTGGCGTAAAAGGCTACTTTACATGAAATAATTTTAATTATGAAAACGCACAAAATTTAAATTTACAAAAATTTAAAAAAAGTTTAGAGTTAAAAAAGAAACAAGTCAAATTTTCTACGCAATATTTTTTCTATTATAATATTTGAGACTTATACGTTGTAAAAAAACTTTGTTTTATAATATTTTGTAACAGCATACTTACATTTATATCTTAAGCGTATTATTTAACGTTTTTTTTTTATTCATAATAATCGATTCATTTCGTGTTCCAGTCGTTTATTACACATTTTTCATTAATACGAAAGATTAATGGGTTGATAATTTGAGACCGTCACTCCTGTGTGTGCTTAAAATTGCGTATACAAAACTTATAGAAATTTGGCTAGATACTAGTTTTATTGATTACAGCATTTTTCTTTTTTTCATCACTTGCAAATGCCTTAATTCAATCCTTGCTATCGATGTAATACGCAGAAGCTTGAATATCGATTGATTGTGCAGAAAAATTGCGGATTATCGTTAGATATTTGTTTCATGCACTGTACAATAAATCTTGCTTATAAAAGATGTGAGTACCTATGTACATACACACACACGCACGCACATACACTCATACACGCGCGCGCGCACACGCACATGTTGACATCTATATAACAGGATATCCTTGCAACAGACTTTTACAAAGTATTGCAACAACGTATGAACGTACATTCGGAAAAAGAAATAGAGGACAAAGTTACTTAATGTTGCACCGTCGTGTACAAAACGTTTCTATCGTAACACTGAAATTATGTGAAACTTTAACACGTTCCTTGCATCATATTTTTTTTGTCTCATTGAAAATAAATTATATTTCTCCGTATAAATACGTTGCAGTGGAACTAATTTCATATTTCTAACTATCCTACGTCTTTTATAAGTTTCAATCGACCGACGGCTTAGTTCGTCTACGATGATGATTTCGTGCTAATGCGTGAACAATTGTCACTAGGAAATAACAAACCATCAACGTTACAAATTTGTCGAACAGCCATGATATTGTAGTTGCTCCATCCTGCAGAAAAAAATATATTATTTATTTCAGAGGTAGATCTCAGTGTGTACCTCAGCGCATTTGTATCTCGTGAAACCGACAACTTACCATAGAGGATTTATCGTGCAGCTTCTGCTTCTGTGCAACGAAATATTTCTTTAATGGCTCTTGGAATTTTGTACCAACAAACGGTACGATTGCCAACAAGCTAATAAATTTATCTAAAAGTTCTTCATTGAACGCTATGATCACTGCTAATTGCTGTATGTGCATTTTAACAACAGCCTTTCCTACAAGAGTTGCACCGAAGAACGTCCAGAATGGAATGAGATAATGTCCACATGTCAAACCAGCCAGGTCGAACAATGGATTTGGAATCTGTAAAATTTTATCGCAATACGTCCATAAAAAAAAAGATAGATCATCAAATAGCTGCAAACACACAGAATTTCTTACACATATTACGAAGTTTACTTATATACGTACCGATGCGCAAGCCAATATACCCCAGAATCCGGCTTTCTCGACGAATCGCTTCATACTTAATTTTATACGCATTACAAACGATACGTTTTCCCCATTTTCTAACGCCTCCAAAGCTTCCAACTCTTTCAGATCCTCTTGATCAAAATTATCATTCTTATTATGTTTTCCACTTATTCTTGCCGCTCGGGCCATGAAATACGGCGGTAATTCGCCAAGCGCGGTACCAGCTCCCCACAGCATGGCCTCTACGCGCACTTTTTTCATAATATTTAATATGCCCACCGTCCACATTGGATCGATCTTCGTCGGGCATATTATTTGGTCGGGGTACGGTGGTTCGGGAAAGTTCAGAGCACCACATTCATACGCTGCCATAGTAACGGCCGCTATGTGTGGCCCTAAGTATAATACAAAGGTATGCAAACCTGTTCCAAGGCCTACACTTGATAATACACCTAATCCTACCCAATATAACCACCATATAATTTTGGCTTCCCACAATTTAAAAATCTGAAAATAAAACGAATAAATCACTTTATACGAAGCTATCAAATAGCCAAAATTAATTTAAATGTAAATATAGCTATCGTGCACATGCAAGTGAGCATTACCAATTTTTCTTTAACAAAAATCATTGTCATGTGCTTTGTAACTGAGCTACAAATTTAAATAACATCAAGATGAATTCTATTTGAAACTAATAGAGAAATATGATTGTACATATCATCTATTTCCTTCCTTAAAGCTTAATTAAAAAAAAAAAACATCTTCCATTTTCAATCACTCGTAATTTAAAGCTCTAAATATCAACGTTTTTAAAGGAAGTCGCCTAATTAAATAGAAAAAGTACATACAAAAATAATAATTCTAAAACACATGTTAGAGTTGTAAGTGATCCAACGTACCTCTTGTTGGGGACCAGAGATTCTGCCTGACAGAAGAAATAATATTATAATCGAAATCATAGCGCACACAGTCCGTTTGTAGAGCAACGTTTTCTTCGCTAAACTAAGCACATTTATGAACACTTCGCTAAAGAAATAATGTAACGTTGTAATTGGATGCTGCCAGAGCGTTAAATGATCCGAATCCAAATTTGATGCGTTGGGTGGAAGATGGCTTGAATTGCGCTCCATCGCCGGAGCGGATTTCTTTCTTCTAACGCTTCTCTGAGCTCCATTAGTGGAAGCTTGATCTTTTGGACGTTGAATGGCAGTAGAATTACCCAACATGGTATTCTCCAAATGGTTAATCTATAAACAAAGAACGTAACGTATTTATAACAACTTATATTTAATGTCAATTTATTTACCTTACATTGGTCTTATTTTTATATAAAATTATTGAAAATTATGGTCTCACAAATTGTTTCTTACAACACAAACAAATATTATGTAACAAATTTGTATGTATTATCGCATAAATGAAATAATATAACAGAAAATTAAGCCCTTCTCTCTCATTGCGATAGAAAAACCAATATTCCGTAACAATTTACTTCAATGAGGTTAGCATCAATTTCAATATTTATAATTGTATATATAGAATTGTATTCTTCAAGTTCACCAGTTCTCTCCATTATATGAATGGACTTATAATGTTACTGTAGTAAACACAGAACGGAATGATCGTACAATAAATGATTACACGCAATTAAAAGTATTAAAAAAAGAGAATTGACGTTGTTATCAATAAAAAAAAACACGTTACATGGCGGATGAGCTACTATCAGGCAAAGGTCAAATCGTAATACTATCCAACGTAAACATATAAGGTCAGATTACTTGTTAGAATTTACTGTTCCTTTCTTGACAAGACAACCCATCGTCATTGCTGATAAACATATTCGTTAAACAATCACCTGAAGAATTTTGTTCGACAATTAAAAGCAGAGAGAGAGACTCAGAAATGATAAAGTCTTGTATTCTACGACATCATGCGGTCGCTAACTTACATTCTACATGACAAACAAGTGTAACGTTATTCAAATACTTACTACATTATCCTTAGTTAATACTTACTCTGCAAGATAAAAATTTATATGAATGTATCAGCTCTCATTAATATTTAGAATAGAAACTAGAGTCTAAGCTAGAAATGCAAATAACTCCTAAACATGATACAAGTCCCTATCTACGAGGTTATGTGCTCTTATTGCAAATCCAATGCATGAAAAACTAAATGGAGCTCATTTTAAATTACAAGAAGATAAAGAACTGATACGAGGAAGACTTGGAACTCCATTCCGTTCACGTTCTTCTGATGAGCAAGCATACGTAGTAGAACATACAATACAAATAGTGCGAGGAGCAATATTGTACCTCTATAAAATACAATCAATTTTGTAACAGAAGAAAACAAATTTGCCAATCGTTCGTTGCCTCGCCATACATTTTAATAAATCAATGTCGCGCATCATGCTTGCAATTATACCGCAATAAAAAAAGAGCACGTAACCATATTGCTCTCATCTTACTCATCTTACATGTTAAATTAGCTCTCTAATTGACGCGATAATTGCACCGACCATAAAATTATACTTGTGCACAAAAAAAGAACTCGTTAAATTCAACGTGACATCCCCCGATGGAGCCAGGGGATCGGTTATAACACATTACGATCGGGGAAGGAACGAACGTCTCGACGACGGTTTCATGTGAGAACACATCGAAAACCACTCGACAATTACAACGTTCGGACGTTCTCGTTTACATAATCGGTCCTTCACGGGCTCTCCGAGCGCGAGCGACCGCACGCGAAACAATGGATCTCAACGTAAATGGGATTTACCTTCTCAGCTCCGAGATCTTTAATTTCGATACGTGCACATCCAGCCGGAGATCACGGTGTACGATTTCTTTTTTTTTTCTTCCCCCCTATATCATCGCGGGAAGTGAAAGTAATGAGCAAGTTTAATACGGAAGGTCTTACGGGGGCTTTCCAACCTTCCTTCGCACCGCTTCTCACGGTCAATCGCGGTTTAATTACTGTCAATTCACTTATGACGTGACCGCTCGCGTATACGTATGTACATATATATACATGCGTGCGTATGTATGTATATACATATTATCTCCCTGGAGCACACACGTTCCACGTACGTATAATAAATATGTCAGATACGTGTAGCGACGTTAAAATGTCACGAGAGCGCGTTGAAGGGTGAGCGAGCGACTCGAAGTTTCTTCCTTATTTCTTCACCTTTAATATAAAATAATTTGTTCCTTTCTGGATTATTTTTTTTGTCCGTTACCTTCCCCTTTTTTCTCTCCTCTTTCATTCAATTTTCTTTTTTATTCTTTATTAAAGAATGATTAAAGAGACGAATTCCTTTCCTCCCAGTCATCCAGTTACAGACTTTTATGTCCATTTCTATCAATGAAGGTTAACTTTAGTCTCGATTTAACACACTTTTTATCCTTTTCTAGTTCTAAAAGTTGGAGAAAAATAAAAAGAGAATTGAACCGAGATTAAAGTTAATTTGCATTGGTGGAAATGGACGTAAAGCCTTGTGCACACTAGAAATCGGTCCGAGTTTCGGTTTAAGCCAATGAAACTGCTGCTTTTCTGCAAGAGCTGCAAATTGATTGGCTTAAACCGAAACTTGGACACAGTTCTAGCATCGTGGACACCGGGCTTTTGGCCCCTTGGATAAAGCCCGGTGTCCACGATGCAAGAACTGTGTCTAAGTTTCGGTTTAAGCCAATAAAACTGCTACTTTTCTGTAAGAGCTGCAAGTTGATTGGCTTAAATCGAAACTTGGACACAGTTCTTGCATCGTGGACACCGGGCTTAAAGGCGATAGCGATAGCGATAGCAACAGCGACAAAGTTGCCGACAAAGGTATAGCTTTGTCGGCAACCTTGTCGCTGTCGCTATCGCTATCGCTATCGCCTATTGTGCAAGGGGCTTAAAGCCCGGTGTCCACGATGCAAAAACTGTGTCCAAGTTCCGGTTTAAGCCAATAAAATTGCTACTTTTTTGTAAGAGCTGCAAGTTGATTGGCTTAAATCAAAACTTAAACACAGTTCTTGCATCGTGGACACCGAGCATAAGCCAATCAAGTTGCAGCTCTTACAGAAAAGCAGCAGTTTTATTGGCTTAAACCGAAACTCAGACGCAGTTCGAGCATCGTGGACTCAAGGCTTTAAATAAAAACAGATATAGGAAAAACCATGGTGGAAGTATAGGCCGGTATTCATAGTCGGTTCTTATATTTAAGACCATCTCAAGTACAATCTTAAGATGTCATTAACCAATGGGCGCGTTCAGCAGACCAAGCCGCTCAGTAGCAGTCGAACGTGATTGGCTCTTACTTTTAGAACCAACCAATCGACGCAGAGTGTTGATAAGACGAACTCAACAGTTGTGTCTGCTGAACGCGGCCAATCACAGAGCCGTATTAGCATCTTAAGCGGCCATACTTCCACCATGGAAAAAACAAAATTAGTAATGTTGACATTATCGACATCGAGAAGTTTGTGGAAGTTTTGCCGTCAACGGCACAGTTCTTGCAGAAATGTCGAGTATCGTTTTTGTGCTTGCCTTAAAATTCATTATTATATTTCAATAGCGTATTAGTCGGTTACAATCAAAATTTTTTCAATTACTTCCGAGATTTATCTAAGAAATATTCAGGAGTCATGTCAGACGGCATCACTGAGAGGAAGAACAATTCGTTCGAAGGTGAATAACCAACTATTCTTTTTTAATTATGAAGGAGAGGGTCTTCCTCACCAATTTGGCTAAAACTTGACAATTTTGTGTATTTTGGTGCGTAAAATATGAATCTATAAGTTAAAATTGTCGCTTTCAATTAGGAAAAAAGTTATTAAGTACTAAAGTTGATAGTTTCGTGGTTAGGATATCTGTCATTTATTATACTTTGTATTTATAGGCTAGAAGAGTTGTTCCAACTATTCTCTGCTTTAACAAAAAACATAAATTATTATTTTCTTTGGAAAATGTGGAAAGTTGCAGTTTTGTTGTACTGAATATGCCACAAATATATTGAATTAAATGATTAAAAAAGATAATAGAAATAGAGTTATTATTATGCTTTTTTTAAAGCAGAAAATAATTGGCATATTGGGAAGTCTATAAATACAAAGTATAATAAATGACAGACACCTTAACCACGCAACTGTCAACTTTAGTACTTAATAACTTTTTTCCTAATTGAGAGCGACAATTTTAATTTATAG
This sequence comes from Temnothorax longispinosus, assembly GCF_030848805.1. Taxonomy (NCBI): domain Eukaryota; kingdom Metazoa; phylum Arthropoda; class Insecta; order Hymenoptera; family Formicidae; genus Temnothorax; species Temnothorax longispinosus. The sequence continues at coordinate 2,122,428 of NC_092368.1, read as the reverse complement.
ATTCATGTTTTACACACCAAAATACATAAAATTGTAAAGTTTTAGCCAAATTGATGAGAAACCCCCTCTTCTTCATAATTACCATTCTTTAATACCAGCAATTATCTCACTCAATTATCAAAAATATATTATGATTTTTATGATAACGAAGTATTAATTATGACGGTTGTATGTTGTAGATTTTTACAAAACCGATAACTTTGATGATAGCGAGTTGCAGGCTCGATTGTATGAAAGAATCTATTATGATTTCTCGATTCAAACTGATTCGGACATTGAAGGTGATTCAAGAATCACAGATGCTCCAAGGACGATTCAACTTGATAGCATGATCACTGAGACGAATGTCAAATCAGACAGGCTGCAGCATGAATTTGAAGAGCAACCTTTGGCATCTAAAACCGCTGGAGGTAAAGCTAGTAAAACTAAAAAGTCGAAAATATTAATAGAATTTTATGATTAAAATACTTTAAAAAAGAATTCCATTGAATTGCAGAACAATTGATTTGCAATAATACGTATATACGATGTTCAGCGGATTCTCAGACGATGCCCTCTACAGAATTTACTCAAGTCCATACATTGGCTGATAGAGAGATGAATCCTTCGGCACATGGATGTGACAATGAAAGTTCAGAAGATCTTCCAGTTACACAAGGAAAGGAAAACAAAGAAAATTCTTCTAAAAATGATAAATCTTCCAAATATGCGAAAAATGAACATCAAGAAAGCTCTGAGAAAGACCATAATAATACAGCATATTCAAAGTACAATGTTGTTTCGAAATGTGAAGAATGTGGAGAATGTGTAGCCAAACAAACCGATAAAGATGAAGACAATTCCGACTCAAAGTACAATGTTGTTTCGAAATGTGAAGAATGTGGAGTATGTGTAGCCAAACAAACCGATAAAGATGAAGACAATTCCGACTCCGAAGAATCCATATGTGAAGTACCTATTCCACCAAAACCGGAACCACCGCTCATAGATTTGCAAGATTCTGATGCAAGGACCGAAGACGTGGAACCTTCTGCCAATATTGACACGTTATCATCACGTATTAATTTTTATATTCTACCAAAAGAAGTTGTGGACGCTGTGGTAAAGAATATTTGGGCCGTAAGAACGAAGCCCACACAAACCAAAGTATATAACGTAACATTTATTGAGATTATATATTCCTATGGTTATTTTCGCAACAAAAATCACCAGGACGCGCGAATGATTTTGAAAAATCTTAATAATATGTATTTTTGTAACAGAAAACCTTTTAAACAGTTAAACAGTTTAATAAACCGCAAGGTTGCAGCTCCGGTTTTTCTTAACACATTGCTTGAGAAACCAATAGAGTTTGAAGTGAAGATAGGCTTTACAGACCGTCGGAATCTACAATTACACTTACTAGGAATGAAAGAATATATAGAGGAGTTGTATGAATTGTTGAGGTATTGGCTTAACCTTCGAGATGATGAGAAAGATTATGGGATAGACGTGACTACTCCACCTATAAATCCTATAAAGATGTATAACTTACTGAATTCAAGACTGCTGCAACTCGAGAAAATGCGTTTCACATTTAATGCAGAACATATAGGAGGAATGAATGATCCGCAATGGATTTATAGTTGTATAAACGATGAGAAAATTAAGTTGGTACAACACGAAAAGAATACGAAAATATATAATCAGTCGCGAAAAAAGTTGTTGCAATTGCAAACCAGGCTTCTGATGATTGCCAATACGGAATCTAAATCAAATAATCGATCAAATAGTTTAGTACATATGTTTCAACGTATGATGAGGGAATTCGAATCGAATCGACATCTGATGGGCAAAAGACTTGACACTTCCACTTATCTTAGACTTATTCTGCTTTACAATCAGCTATTTGTACCTCACACATCGGTGAGCGTACAGCAGATGTTACGTCGCATCAGGTTGGAGGAAAAGAGGAAGAATAAGAAAAATTCACAGCAGATGCAGCAGGAGATAACGGTACCTGACCAAGGAAACGTTGTGTACAATGTATATTCCTCACCCACGGCATCTTGCGTCCCACAGAACATCAATTTCGACAATTATTCCGCAATTAATCAACAGAATAACGAAATGTTAGTTGAGGGACAAAATATTAACAATATTCCGCTTGAGACGATCAAACCAACGGATCGCAATTGCGATGAGATAACAATATATTCTCCTACGCAGGATTCTAAGATTATTATGCCATTAAATATCGAGCCCGTGTCGCTAAAAGATTATGAAAGAAACGAAAGTCAATTATCAACGAGCGAAGTAAAAATCGAACCTAATCTATTCGAAAATAAACGGAACATAAATGTGAATAACATGGTACACATACCATGTTTGACGAAAAAATACGAAAAGCGATTAAAAGAATTAAAAATTAAAACAACGGTAGATCTTATAAGAAAGGCTCGGGCTTTTAAAGTACCACATATGATGAATGTAGCAGACGAAATGGAAAGACGGATTAGGAATCAGACAATTACGCCCAAGCATATCAAGACGTTGTCTAAATTGGTTTTGATAGAGGAGAAATATCAAAAAGAGGTAAATGTATGTTGCAAAAAATTGCAAAAGTAGTTTCTAAAAATTAATTACACGCTCGTTCAGTAATACGATGATATCACCATCTGACATACGCATCCGTATAATGTACGAAATGGTTTGGGAAGATATTCTGTATACTTTAATTGCGTATGGAAAAATGTTTGTGTTGAACGATATCAAACGACCTGACAAATATATAATATATTTGATAGAGGACAGAATGTATATTATGGTAAAACTTGTAAAATATTTTACAAGTACACACAAAATTTAACCATATATATTATACTCCTTGCTATGTGAATCATTCTCGATGATTGTAAAACAATATTTTGAAATATTATTTGTTTTATGTTACATGCTACAATAATTCAATCCCAAATAATTCAATTATTTTTTTGTAATGCTATATTTTTGGACAAATTATTAAAGAATTCTGCCAATTTATACTTACTTTATTATATTCATTAGCATAACAATGAAAAGTATACCTTAAAATATTTATTTCCTAGCATTTCTGTCACATCTTAAATAATTAATATTAATAATAATTAATGAATGAAGATTTTATCTTGTTTTAAAAATTATATATGTCAAGATAATTAGAGTTGAATGTTCTAATGTTTTAACACGCTTATTAAACATTTTACTATTGTATTTATATAGCTATCTTGGCAATATAAAATTTGACAATTTAAACTGTTCAAATCCACCAATCAGAGTCGACTATTCCCCTCTTGTAGAGGGGAAGGCCTTTACAGACGACCGAATCGAGCAATGGCCGCGTTCAGCAGACACAACTGTTGAGTTCGTCTTATCAACACTCTGCGTTGATTGGTTGGTTCTAAAAGTAAGAGCCAATCACGTTCGACTGCTACTGAGCGGCTTGGTCTGCTGAACGCGGAATGCGATTGGTCGAAACCTTACTATTACGTTCTACGGAAAGTGTGTGTGGCCAGCTTAAAAGCCAATCACGTTTGATTACTATCAAAGCGGTGAACGCGCCCATTGGTTCTTCTACTCCTAGAGAAGAAGCGGTGCGTCTCTGTCAGTTTTCCCTCTCGATGTTTTCGAACACAGTCGTAAGAAAGAGAGATCGAAGCCATTGCCCATTGCGTTGCCGTTTCTTGTGAAAAAGAGCCGACTTGGTGTAAAGTGATCAATCAAACGACAAATTGATTTTACACAGCATGGCGTCACGCAGGAATTAATCAACTAATATCGTAAGAAGCTGTACGTGCAGTCTCTTTGTTATCAAGTATTGACTAGTACTATTGTTTGTACACATGTATCTCTTCCGTGCGGTCGGACATGTTCCAAGATCCGGCGGTAGAAATTACGCTTGCGATTGATCCGTGTTTTCAACGCCGTACTTCGAAGTTTACGGCTTATCCGAGATACTTGACCGCGTCTGCATACAGTGACGAACGGCTTATATCGAAAAAAAGTTAATTGAGTCTTGTGTATTTTTCAGCTGGGAAACACCTGCAATCATGTCTATCCCGCCGTATTTGCTGCCCCCGGGTCCATGGGCCACGATGATGGCCGCCCAGCAGCAGGCGCAGATAGCGGCCCAGGTGCACGCTCAGGCTGCGGCCCATGCGCAAGCTGCCCATCATGCTCATATGCAGGCTCATATAGCTGGACCGCCGTTGCCTCAGATGCCTAAGCAGCCAGAAGTCCTGTCCGAAGACAAGCTTCAGGAGAAAGGTAACGTTCAATCGTTACGATGATTACCTTACATTTTTTTCACAATGACAATCTTGTTTGCTCCAGCACAAAAATGGCAACAGTTACAATCGAAGCGGTTTGCGGAGAAGAGGAAGTTTGGATTCGTAGACGCTCAGAAGGAAGATATGCCAGCTGAGCATATAAGGAAGATCATCAGGGATCATGGCGATATGAGCAGTAGAAAATACCGACATGACAAGCGCGTTTACTTGGGGTAAGTTGGTATGGAAAGCTGTGTAATTAAGATCTCTACGAAATATATTTATATTGCAGGGCATTGAAGTATATGCCACATGCCGTTATGAAGTTGTTGGAGAATATGCCTATGCCGTGGGAACAAATAAGGGACGTAAAGGTCTTGTATCATATTACTGGAGCCATTACGTTCGTCAATGAGATTCCTTGGGTTATAGAACCTGTGTACATAGCTCAATGGGGGTAAGGCACGAACAATCTTGTCGTTGTTTAATACTATGTAAAATATTCGTATTGAAAATTCTGACTTTTTTTCAGCACCATGTGGATCATGATGAGACGAGAGAAAAGAGATCGTAGACATTTCAAAAGAATGAGATTCCCACCCTTTGATGACGAAGAGCCTCCTCTAGATTACGCGGACAACGTTCTGGATGTGGAACCGTTGGAAGCTATACAAATTGAACTCGATTCGGAGGAAGACGAATCCGTGGCGTCATGGTTTTACGAACACAAGCCCTTAGTCGGGACAAAGTAAGTTGTTTTCGCATACAGACGATTATAAGGAAAAAAAATTATATTTGTTTGACACATTGGGTGCTTACAAAGAAGCGCTCGGAATGCGCTCGGAGTCAGAATTTGGTGTAGCATTTGTTACGTGCACTATACCAAAACCTAACCTCGAGCGCCTCTTCGTAAGCACCCGTTGTATCGGCCTATTTGCTCTTCAATGATGAGAAGCGTAGGGGTCCTGAAATCAACTGGACATGTGAGTTGACAACTGGATTGCCGCATGTCATTGAGATTGATATAAAAGCGATCCAGTTGGAGAAATGCTGTGCTGAAAAGACATTCCTGAGAATATAATTTTTTCACTGCATACGCAATATAGAATCTGAATGATAAAATGTATTGCAGACATGTTAATGGATCCACATACCGAAGATGGAACTTGACGCTACCCCAAATGGCCACTCTGTACCGCTTGGCTAACCAATTGTTGACCGACTTGGTAGATCAAAATTTCTTTTACCTGTTTGACCCGAAGTCATTTTTCACCGCAAAAGCCCTGAATATGGCTATCCCTGGAGGACCGAAATTCGAACCATTGGTAAAGGATTCGAACGCTGCTGATGAAGATTGGAACGAGTTTAATGACATAAATAAAATCATTATCAGACAACCTATCAGGACAGAATATAGGATTGCGTTTCCCTACTTGTACAACAACATGCCTCATTTTGTGCATCTTTCGTGGTGAGTCATAGTAGTATACATTTTTTAATATATTTCTATTGTTAAATTTTTACATATTCCACACTAGTTTTGAGATCTTTGTGTTAGTATATAAAGATCTTACTAGCAGTGTGGTAAAGAAAGTCTAGTGATTGTTATTCGTATCTTTTTTGAAGATCGCAAAAAGGAACCGCTGATGTCACTTACAGAACTATAATTTTTTCAAATAAAAATATTAATCTTATACAGTTTTACATGTTGTACATGTTTTGTACATGTTGTACATGTTGATTAATTAATATATCGTTTACAGGTATCATGCACCAAATGTCGTGTACATAAAAACTGAAGATCCAGACTTGCCTGCATTCTATTTCGATCCATTAATCAATCCGATCTCTCATAGGAATTCACTGAAAGTAAGTTTTTAACTTTCAAATTAGATAAGTATCATATTAATTAATTTAATTAATTTGTTGCAGACGGTAGAACCGCAAATCGAGGACGATGAAGACTTTGTTTTACCTGGCGAGGTGCAACCGTTTCTTCAGGAGACACCTCTTTACACAGATAACACGGCAAATGGAATAGCGCTTCTATGGGCCCCAAGACCATTTAACACACGTTCCGGTAGAACGAGAAGAGCCATCGACATCCCATTAGTCAAGTCGTGGTACAGGGAGCATTGTCCGCCTGGGCAACCCGTCAAAGTGCGAGTCAGTTACCAGAAATTGCTGAAATACTTTGTGCTGAACGCTCTGAAGCACAGGCCACCGAAACCGCAGAAGAAACGCTATTTATTCCGTTCGTTCAAGTCGACCAAGTTTTTCCAAACAACGACGATAGACTGGGTGGAAGCCGGTCTGCAGGTGTGTCGTCAAGGATATAACATGTTGAATCTGCTGATACACCGGAAGAACCTTAACTATCTCCACTTGGATTACAATTTCAACTTGAAACCTGTCAAGACGCTTACGACGAAAGAGAGAAAGAAATCGCGCTTTGGTAACGCTTTCCATCTGTGTCGTGAGATTCTTCGTTTGACCAAGCTCATTATCGATTCTCACGTTCAATATCGACTGAACAACGTAGACGCTTTTCAGCTCGCTGACGGGTTGCAATATATTTTCGCACACGTCGGTCAGTTGACCGGCATGTATCGGTACAAGTACAAATTGATGCGGCAGATCAGGATGTGCAAGGACTTGAAACATCTGATCTATTATCGTTTCAATACCGGCCCAGTCGGCAAAGGTCCCGGCTGCGGGTTCTGGGCACCTGGCTGGCGCGTCTGGTTGTTCTTCATGAGAGGCATCACTCCGCTGTTGGAAAGATGGCTCGGTAATCTATTATCAAGACAATTTGAAGGTCGTCACTCGAAGGGCGTGGCAAAAACGGTGACGAAGCAGCGAGTTGAGTCGCACTTCGATCTCGAATTACGAGCATCCGTCATGCATGACATAGTGGACATGATGCCTGAGGGAATAAAACAAAACAAGGCGCGAACTATTCTTCAACATCTGAGCGAGGCCTGGCGTTGCTGGAAGGCGAATATTCCATGGAAGGTGCCAGGCTTGCCAATTCCGATCGAGAACATGATATTGCGTTACGTCAAGATGAAAGCCGACTGGTGGACGAACACGGCTCATTACAATCGAGAGAGAATTCGGCGCGGCGCCACGGTGGATAAAACTGTATGCAAGAAGAATCTTGGCCGTTTGACGCGTCTTTACTTAAAAGCTGAGCAAGAACGACAACACAATTACTTGAAGGACGGTCCATACATATCGCCGGAGGAAGCTGTGGCCATATTCACTACTTCGGTGCATTGGCTGGAGTCCCGAAGATTCGCGCCGATACCCTTCCCGCCGCTATCCTACAAGCACGATACGAAGCTGCTGATATTGGCTCTGGAACGCTTGAAGGAAGCCTACAGCGTTAAATCCAGATTAAATCAAAGTCAACGAGAAGAGCTGGGCTTGATAGAACAAGCGTATGACAACCCACACGAGGCACTATCCAGGATCAAGAGACATTTGCTCACGCAGAGGGCCTTCAAGGAAGTTGGCATCGAATTCATGGATCTTTACAGTCATTTGATTCCTGTGTACGATGTGGAGCCGCTCGAAAAGATTACGGATGCTTACCTCGATCAATATCTGTGGTACGAGGCGGACAAGAGGCGACTGTTCCCACCGTGGGTGAAACCAGCCGACACGGAACCGCCACCGCTTCTCGTTTACAAGTGGTGCCAAGGTATCAACAATCTCCAGGATGTGTGGGACGTCGGTGAGGGTGAATGCAACGTGTTGCTCGAATCGAAATTTGAGAAGCTGTACGAGAAGATCGATCTTACGCTGCTCAACAGATTGTTACGCCTGATAGTCGATCATAATATCGCCGATTATATGACTGCGAAGAACAACGTGGTCATCAATTACAAAGACATGAATCACACCAACAGTTACGGCATTATCAGGGGACTGCAATTCGCATCTTTCATCGCCCAATACTACGGACTGGTACTAGATCTACTGGTGCTGGGTCTCCAACGAGCCAGCGAGATGGCTGGTCCGCCGCAAATGCCAAACGATTTCTTGACGTTCCAGGACGTCGCCTCCGAAACAGCGCATCCTATTCGATTGTACTGCCGCTACGTCGACAGAATACATCTATTCCTGCGCTTCTCTGCTGACGAAGCGAGAGATCTTATCCAGCGTTATCTCACTGAGCATCCTGATCCGAACAACGAGAACATCGTCGGCTACAACAACAAGAAGTGTTGGCCGCGAGACGCCCGTATGAGGCTGATGAAGCACGACGTGAACCTGGGTCGCGCCGTTTTCTGGGACATCAAGAATCGACTACCACGCTCCACCACCACTATTCAGTGGGAGAACAGTTTTGTCAGCGTCTACAGCAAGGACAATCCCAATTTGTTGTTCAATATGAGCGGCTTTGAATGCAGAATTCTGCCCAAGTGCAGAACAACACACGAGGAGTTTACGCATCGGGACGGCGTCTGGAATCTCCAGAATGAAATCACAAAGGAAAGAACGGCGCAGTGCTTCTTGCGTGTCGACGACGAGAGCTTGCAGCGTTTCCATAATCGCGTCAGACAGATCTTGATGGCTTCGGGCTCGACCACTTTCACGAAAATCGTGAACAAGTGGAATACGGCGCTAATCGGTTTAATGACTTATTTCAGAGAGGCGGTGGTGAACACGCAAGAGTTGCTGGATCTGCTAGTCAAGTGCGAAAATAAAATCCAGACACGTATCAAAATCGGGCTGAATTCGAAAATGCCGTCGCGTTTCCCACCTGTCGTCTTTTATACGCCCAAGGAATTGGGCGGTCTAGGAATGCTGTCGATGGGCCACGTATTAATACCACAGTCAGACTTGAGATGGTCGAAGCAAACTGACGTGGGCATTACTCACTTCCGTTCGGGCATGAGTCACGACGAGGATCAACTGATTCCGAACTTGTACCGTTACATACAACCGTGGGAATCGGAGTTTATCGATTCTCAACGCGTCTGGGCGGAGTACGCCCTAAAGCGGCAAGAGGCCAACGCGCAAAATCGCAGGCTTACCTTGGAAGATCTCGAGGACAGCTGGGATCGCGGTATTCCCAGAATAAATACGCTCTTCCAGAAGGATCGGCACACGCTGGCCTACGACAAGGGTTGGCGTATTCGTACAGAGTTCAAACAATATCAGGTGTTGAAGCAAAATCCGTTCTGGTGGACTCATCAGCGTCACGACGGCAAACTGTGGAATCTGAACAACTATCGAACTGACATGATTCAAGCGCTCGGCGGCGTCGAAGGCATCCTGGAGCACACTTTGTTCAAGGGCACCTACTTCCCGACGTGGGAAGGTCTATTCTGGGAAAAGGCGTCCGGTTTCGAAGAGTCAATGAAATACAAGAAGCTGACGAACGCTCAACGTTCCGGTCTCAACCAGATTCCCAATCGTCGATTCACCCTGTGGTGGTCACCGACTATCAACCGCGCTAACGTTTACGTCGGTTTCCAGGTGCAGCTCGATCTGACGGGGATATTCATGCACGGAAAAATACCGACCCTAAAAATCTCGTTGATCCAGATATTCCGCGCTCACTTGTGGCAAAAGGTGCACGAGTCCATCGTGATGGATCTCTGCCAGGTGTTCGATCAAGAGCTGGACGCGCTGGAAATCGAGACCGTGCAGAAGGAAACGATACATCCGCGAAAGTCTTACAAGATGAACTCCTCGTGCGCCGACATTCTACTCTTCTCCGCCTACAAATGGAACGTGTCTCGGCCGTCCCTTCTCGCCGATTCCAAAGACGTGATGGATAACACGACCACGCAAAAGTATTGGATCGACGTTCAGCTGAGATGGGGCGACTACGATTCACACGACATCGAGCGATACGCTCGTGCGAAATTCCTCGACTACACCACGGACAACATGTCCATCTATCCATCACCCACCGGCCTCCTCATAGCCATCGATCTGGCATACAACTTGCACAGCGCCTACGGCAACTGGTTCCCCGGCTGCAAGCCGCTCATCCAGCAAGCCATGGCAAAGATCATGAAGGCGAATCCAGCCTTGTATGTGTTACGCGAACGCATCCGCAAGGCGTTGCAGTTGTACTCGTCTGAACCGACAGAGCCTTACCTCTCCTCGCAAAACTATGGCGAGCTCTTCTCCAATCAGATCATATGGTTCGTCGACGACACGAACGTGTATCGCGTGACGATCCACAAAACCTTTGAGGGCAATTTAACGACGAAGCCGATAAACGGCGCGATCTTCATCTTCAATCCGCGCACGGGACAACTCTTTCTGAAGATCATTCACACCTCTGTATGGGCGGGCCAAAAGCGTCTGGGTCAGTTGGCCAAGTGGAAGACCGCCGAAGAAGTCGCTGCGCTGATTCGCTCTCTGCCAGTGGAGGAACAGCCGAAACAGATTATCGTCACCAGAAAGGGAATGTTAGATCCGCTGGAAGTGCACTTGCTGGACTTCCCCAATATAGTCATCAAGGGATCCGAGTTGCAGTTACCGTTCCAGGCGTGTCTCAAAGTGGAGAAGTTTGGCGATCTGATTTTAAAGGCGACCGAGCCGCAGATGGTGCTGTTCAATCTTTACGACGACTGGTTGAAGACCATTTCGTCTTACACCGCGTTCTCACGACTGATACTGATCCTGCGCGCTCTGCACGTCAACACCGAGAGGACCAAGGTCGTTCTCAAGCCTGACAAGACCACCATCACCGAGCCGCATCATATATGGCCGTCATTGACGGACGACGAATGGATCAAAGTGGAAGTGCAGCTGAAGGATCTAATCCTGGCGGACTACGGCAAGAAGAACAACGTCAATGTCGCGTCGCTCACGCAATCTGAGATCCGCGACATCATTCTGGGCATGGAGATAAGCGCGCCGTCCGCGCAACGGCAACAGATCGCCGAGATCGAGAAGCAGACTAAAGAACAGAGTCAGCTGACCGCTACCACCACGCGAACGGTGAACAAGCACGGTGACGAGATTATCACCGCAACTACATCCAACTACGAGACGCAGACCTTCAGCTCGAAGACCGAATGGCGAGTACGTGCTATCTCCGCGACCAATCTCCATCTCAGAACGAATCACATCTACGTTTCGTCCGACGACATCAAGGAGACCGGCTACACTTACATCTTGCCTAAGAACGTACTGAAGAAATTTGTCACCATTTCCGATCTGCGAGCACAGATAGCTGGTTATTTGTACGGCATCAGTCCACCTGACAACCCTCAGGTAATTGCTAAATTATTTTATATATTAAAATGTAATTCCACTCCAACTGTAATTTCGTACCGTAATCCACTCTAATCTCGCGTTCTGTGTTTGATAGGTGAAAGAAATCAGATGTATTGTGATGGCGCCGCAATGGGGAACTCATCAGACCGTTCACTTACCAAACACGCTACCCAACCATCAGTATTTGAAGGAGATGGAGCCGCTGGGATGGATACACACGCAGCCAAATGAGCTGCCGCAACTCTCACCGCAGGATATATCGACTCACGCCCGGATTATGGCGGAGAATACCATCTGGGACGGTGAGAAGACCATCGTTATCACCTGCAGCTTCACGCCCGGCTCCTGCTCGCTCACGGCGTACAAGCTGACTCCGAGCGGTTTCGAATGGGGCAAGCAGAACACCGACAAGGGCAACAATCCGAAGGGTTATTTGCCTAGTCATTACGAGAAGGTGCAAATGCTTCTGTCTGATCGTTTCCTCGGCTTCTTTATGGTACCCAGTCAAGGCTCGTGGAACTACAACTTCATGGGCGTGAGACATGATCCCAATATGAAGTACGAATTACAACTGGCGAACCCAAAGGAATTCTATCACGAGGTGCATAGGCCGGCCCATTTCCTCAACTTCTCAAGCTTGGAAGACGGCGATGGCGTTGGAGCTGATCGAGAAGATATGTTTGCATAAAATAAACTCTTTTATATAAGATTTCAACTGACAGTGAAAGGAGTGATTGAAAGGAGTGCAGGACGTGTGAAAGTAGCGCGCGAGAGTAGTGTTGTAGTGGTTTTTATTTTTTATTTTCTCGTCTAATTATTTTATACGTAGACGATTACAAATACATACAGGTAATAGTAATGAATATAGATTAGCTTTTATTATATAACAATTACAAACTTCTGAACTCTGTGCTCTTATTCTCCTTGTGTTGTAATTCTGCCCATTTGATTTTCCACATTTTGATTTTATAGGTGCGCATAAATGCAGATGCGACTTAAATGTTAGACGAATGTTTGTGATGGCACTTGTACAGGAATATTCTGTGACCGTATAGAAGCTAAGTGAAGAGCTATATTCTATGTGTAATACGATAAACGAAATGCAGCTCCCAGGAAGCTCGGTAAATACACTTCATAATAAATCAATAGAATCTTAAATTAAACGTGAAGATGCTCGATTTAAAGTCTATATCAAGGAGTTTCAAGGTATATATTGTAATACTGTCACGTGTATATGATAAAATATACGGCTGATATGTGACACAGGTCGGTATTTGCATCGCACATTTGTTGCGCGATAAAATATTATCTTGAAAATTATGTATCCATATAAACGTGTGTTTAAGATATGTCCATTTTATATATATATATATATTTTTTTTTTTTTTCTTTTCTTGAATTCATTTAATAATATTAAACACTTATGCATGCGGTGGAAATGTAGACCGAGTGTCAATGTAATGAAAATAAATATAGAAAAAGGGAATGTAAGATATTCTCTTTCATGCACGAGCAATAATGTACTAGAATTGAAGTTAAAATTAGTAAAATTGTCTGTAGCCTTTTTACCGCGATATTATGTTGTAATGATAACGTAATAATAAATCTCTACATATTAAAATAAAATTTATACAAAATTATGGCATACGGCGGTCAATGTACATGATATACACTATGTTTTTGTTACTTTAATGAGGATGATAATAGATGCAAAGCAATTAATTTCTTTAATTCTCTTTAGACTGCAAAAAAGATAAAAAAAATCTTGTAAATACATTTTAAAGGAATATAAAGAACGATGGAAATCACCAATCTTGGCGTTCCAAACAAAGAGATCAACACGAGCAATGTAACATTAATTCTCGAGCAAAGAATTAAGTTACATCATCGCCTAATTGCTCATTCTTCTGATTCATATAGTGGAATCCGTTTCTCACGTTGCAATATTAATCAGCCTCATCGGACGAACTCTTCATACGGCAATTTGTTTGCACGTAGGGATTGACCTTCTCCTGCAGCGACATCATTCCCGACGTGGTAGTGCAGGTGCGCGAAGTTGAGCTATGACAGCCGCTACGCGTCGAGTTTCTGGAGAACAGACCACGATCCTGGCAACCGAATCGCTTTAGCAGCAGTCGCTTGATCTTTCCTTTCCACACGAATATAATGAAGATGATGAGACCTTGCAGGGTGTTTGTCAGATCGCTCAGATACCAAACGTACGACGGCACGCTCTCGAGTACCCATGATATTATTTCCATGGACCAGTTTATCCCCATCACGATGAACAACTTCAGATAGAGATTGAACCTGCGTGCGAATGCGTTTGTTTCTGTATCTTTTATAATTTAGAATTACTAAGGCTACGGTCAACGTGACGCTACAAATGCTATAGAGCGTTCTTCTTCTCCTTCTTTCGTCATTGAAAGAAAAGAGAAGAGGAATGCTTCGAAACATTTGTAGCGCCACGTTGACCGTAGCCTAAGACAAAAAATTTCGCGATAAACGAAAGCATTTGAAGTAACCGATGTTCGCTGAAAATAAATATCTTCGAAAAATCGTAATCATCAAGTTTCGGGCTAAAAGACAGGGAGAAATTTGCCCAAGTTTTCTAAAAAAATTTTAAAGAAACGTGATGTCTGTCTTTATGAAATAGGGGAACAACCACTTTTTGGTTTTTATTCGCACAATCGTTTGTCATTCTTTCGAGAATCGCAGATACTCTCGAGGAATCTCGTACGCGCGCGATCCAAACGGCGACGATGTTTGTTGCTTCAAAAGATTTCGTAATTATGAAAGCAAACCGCCGTATGCGAAAGTTGCCGTCAAAAATCATCACGTTGAGAACGAGGACCGATCGACATTATACAGAGCCGTTCGGCAAACTGATACATCGGCGTATAATCATATATTAATATAATTATCATTAACGTATCAGTGTAAAGATGCTTGTATACACACCATTGCTTATTATCATCGTGGCGTCTGCTTTCCGAGCTTTTCAAATGAGCAGCTGTGTCCTTCTTGTAACGCACAATTTTTCGTGCAGTAGAGATAAACAGGCAAATGTTGCAGATAACGGTGACACTCATGGGTACGTAAAAATATATCGCCCTCGCCTCGTTCGCTGAAACGGAGAATTAAATTTCTGGCATTTTTATACGTCGCACTGTGCAAGCGCTTAATTTCGACAAGTCTCAAATTTGGTATTGATAAAACGTATGGTTTTAATAGAACGTCACTGTCATAAGTTATTAGTAAACGTCCACTTACTATTGAACCAACAGTTCGTTTTACCGAACTCTGGTCGGATCAATTCCTCTGGCACGCTGGGAACGAAATCCATGATGACACAAATGACGGTGAGAATGGAAGCGCTTCCCCACGCGTAAATCGAATACATAACGAATTTTTTTCTTTCTCGTTGCTTCACGCTTCCTTGTAACGAACGGAATTCTCTGCAAAATGTAATTTACATGTCATATTGTTGCCAGCAACAAGTAGAACAGGTCAGCATGCAAATACAAATCAAAATAATTATCGCTTTTGGTCGCGCTTCTCGGAAATATGACCGATGCATTAAATTTTGTTTAAAACGTTTTACGTAAACGGTGTGCAACTATGGTACGTAATTGATAATTGCAAATGATTACTATTACGAATTTCATTTCCTACATTTATTTAAGAAACGTATACAGAAAATTATTTAGAAACGTTTAAAGACTGACATGAAATGTTGGATTGTTCTTGTAACTTTGAAAGATGTCTTTCAACTCTATCAATCTAAATTAAATAGGTAGCTCTTTGGTAACGCAATTAAGTTTGAATGCTATAAATTTTATATAAAAATAGAAAATATAATCTCTTCGAAGATTTATATACATATATAATAATTATAATTAATCGGGCCCGAGCCGCTCGACACTTTTGTAACTGATTACAAGAGACCGGACGATGTGCGTACACAGCAGTCATCACACCCTTGTAGTAGGGTGAAACGGGCTTGGCGACAGCGGGGTCAGTTCATCTCCTTTGCGGGAACGGTAAATAGCGACAAGACAATATCGCGTCATGAACTTTCATTGACACGCGAGAGATAAATTACTTTATAGCATTCCAGCACACGCGCATAATGAGAAAGAATGAAAGAACAAAACGCATCGCGTGTCGCAGATCGCAGGCATGACCAGAAAATTTGATTGCAGATAAAATGTAGTATGGAATATTTTGACAGCTTACTTGAATGTCCACCAAATGTCGAAGCACATCACGTTTAACCAGAAGAAGCTTGCCATAAACGAGAAGTAAATGACGTAGGCTGAAACAGAATGAACAACTATTAATCACGCATTATGGTGTCGATAATAAGGCTTATGTTCGCCTGTGAAGAAATAGGTTTACTCTGCCTTTCTGCATCAGGAATTTATTTAGTCGAAAACGGTAAAACTTTTGATAATATACACTACATTGAATTAAACATTGCGATTTAAATATTGTGTCAGAATCACGTAAAATCTGCCGTAAGAAGAAAAGGAAAAAAGATACTTTTTTTAAATAAATTTTTACATTCAAATTATCGGAGGGACAGAGAAATCATATTACATGCTATATTATTATATGCTGTACCCAATATGATGCAGGCGGTTTCCGGTATTGGTGTCTGTGCGGTTAGCTGAGGTATCGCGAGGAACGTGTACGCGGCAAACAACGAGCCAACGTATCCACGCAGCGTGTAGCCGTGCATGTTCTGAAGCTCCGGCAGTATGGAATACACCACGAATGTCGTCAGTAGAAACGGCAAGGATATTATCAGACCTACATAAGTATATACTTCCGGGAGGAACGGTTCCAGAAAATTAATGCAAACAGCTATCTCGTACTTATCCCGTTGCGAGACGATGAGGCAGTATAAATCGGCATCGACAAAGTCTTCGATACGCGGTAGATACAGAGAGCCATTGAGGAGGAACATAAACGCGTCAACTGGTTCCTCGTCAGGCTTAAGCAAATAGAATCCGACTTTTTGGCACGGATCGTGGACGGTCAGCTGAAAGATTTGGTCTACCTCGCCGATCGGTCCTTTCTCAAGCGACTCGTTCGTCGCCTGATCGTACACACCCGGAAAGGAATAACGCCCAACGTTCTCAGCAACGCATTGACCCTTGATCGTGCGAACGCCGAGGGGGCAGCAGAGCGGAATGCAGGTACTGTTCTCGCACATCTCGTACGGAACGACGTTGGTCTTATTATCATCTTTATAGAACTTTCCAAGGAGCTCGTACGTTAAGTTGCTTCTGTCTTCGATCACATCTTGCATCAGGTTTCCACGGGGTTCATGTGCTGTGGAGTTGATCTTGTCATCTGTAGAATTAGTACGAAGCTCCATCGACGTTTGATCGCCGCCCCCGCGATCCTTCGTGGAATGCGCGTGAAATTCATACCCCACCGAGTCATCATCCTTGTGGATACTCGTGGAGTTTAGACGGAGCTCGTACTGCACGTCGTCGTTACTCCTGGTGGAATTTTCACGAGCGTTATAACGCATAATTTCCGCATCGCCGCTACGATTTGTCGTGGTAACATTAGTATGAATCTGATATCGCACTGTGGAATTATTCCGTTCGTTGTCGCTCGTCGTCGTCGTGGAATTTTCCAGCGGCTCGGAGGAGGAAGCGATGAACAGAAGCGTGCAACAGCAAAGCGCGAGATTTCGTCGACGCATCGTCGACCTGTTGACGCGTCGAAATTCACTGACAACCGTCTTGGTTTTCTCTTCGTGCTTTAGTCAGATGTCCAGCGACTGCAACGATATCGCAAACTACGGAAACGAGAAAAATATGCGCGATGATATCGAAAACTACGGAAACGAAAAGGATACGCGTGATGATATCGTTGGCCGCGACAGCGACGCTTTTGTCCGAAGGACGAACCTATTTCGCAGCAAACGTTACAAGTGCATGCCAGGAAGAAAATAACGATGAAAGAAAAGGTACCTCGTTAAAGCAGGTCCTCTTTTCGGCCGGGGATGTGGTGAACAGAACAACGGAGGCGGACTCTCTTTAGAGATGAATTTTTATAGTTTGCTTTCCGGAGCGTATGGTTTGGAAAACCACGTGAACGCTGGTTTGCATTTATTTGTTTATAAGGGCTTTTAGTACTTTCTCAAGTCTAAGACGCACAAGCTTCCGGTTCGCCTCGCAGGAGCCGAGGTGAATCATCACGATTGGTGTTTGAGGAAACTTTAGTTTACATTCCACCTTTCAACCGTGTAGTCTGATTTAGAAAAGATTCTCTAAAAGTCTAAGGGTGATCTTTGAACTTGACGAATAATAGCTTTTCGAGATAAATTTTTCGGCCGTATACAAAGTAACACCGGGTGCAACTTGAAATTTCTGTTGCTCGCTCGTTGTCCGATCGTCCGTAGATCTATTCTCAGTTTCCGTAGTCCTCTCGAAACTGTAGCGCTTCTCTCCACTGGTGCACTAAATATCTAAACAGTCAAGTGTCTAAATTTACGTTGCCGCTGGATTGGTCAAGCTACCATCCCGTAGTCCGGAGAAGTTTATCAATGAACATCTTTTTGTCTCTCGAATCGCCCTGTATACCGCGGCTTCGCAGCAGGTAGCCTCTGCTTTTCTAACGCCGCCGGCTCGTCGTTTGGTAGTCTCGTCCCGTTGCTCGCGCGAGTACATGCGTTTCTCGCGCGCTCTTCCCTCGTCCGTCATTAGGAAAAGTCGCGGTGAAACCGAACACAGTGCTAGACTTCATTGAATTCAGCGAAACAATCAAATAACGGAAAGTCAACCGTACGCGTTAGTGATAACAGTGCTATATTTGAACCGCGGGTGGATTTTTCATTTATTTCGACAATTCGCTTGAGAAGAAAGGAGACGAATCGCGCAAGAGCTTTTTGCCTCCTCTCGCGTTTATTCCGCCGATAGACACTTGCTTATTATCACATACGTCGATAACTCGGTTGACGTAAATCTTGTTTTACTGTGACGTATTTGAATACACGCCCCTTTTCAGCTTCAATATTGTTAAATATTTACTGTACAAATATTTCGTTGCATATAGATGTCTCAATTACAATTTAGATGCAAATTCACCTGTGGTTGTATATTTTAGTCATCAGCTAACATTTTAATAATCCTTCTCACTTAAAACCAAGAAGTGACTAAAAAGATAAAATCTTATTATATTTATATAGAATGTGATTATAGATTACTATCAATACAGATAATATCATAAACCATATCTGAAACAATTACAAAATAATATCTGAAGTAATTAGAAATTGTAACATATCTTGTATTTGTAACATCTACTAACGTAATCGTTCATCATTTACATATCTGTGAATAGCACGCTTTTTATAAATAACTACATCACAAGTGACCATGGATGCTGTTATATCCACACGATATCTGTCAAACTACACGCTGATTAAAAAGTTTTCACCCTTTATCACTTTCACTCTATTCTAGCAGTACACGCACAAAACACCAACGAGACGTAGTCGTGAGATTAACGAATAATGAGATTGGCTGTTTTTATTATTTCATGGGGCAGAGAGAGAGAGAGAGAGAGAGGGGGGGGGAGAGAGGCTTGTGCCATACTTCTTCAAAGAGTCATCGTGTTTTTTGTCTCTCTCTTTCTCTCTTCCGCTATTTCTTGTAACACTTTCGTGAGCAAGCTTCCGCACGGCGATAACGCTGAGAGGCGGCGATAATTCGCTCCGTTTCGAGTTGCTGTTTCGAGCAGCAGCCTGAAAGTTTAATTAATTCATAATGAAACGGCATCTGAGAACAGCTCTGTTCGCGATGTTTCTCGTGATCTTGATCGCAGCTGCCGCTCTCGAAAGCGATCAGGCAGAGGAAGAGCCAGAGGATTCATGGAAAGAAAACTATCGTCCCTCATGTTTATCTGGAGATAGAGGTAATTCCAAGTTTTAGAAAGGAATGACCTTCCCATTGGCGTCTACGAAGCTGCCGTTCGCCTGAAGAACGATCTTGCCTTCGCCGCGGTACTCGTCGGGATTAAGGGCGTCGAACACGTTGCCAGGGCAGACGTTGTGCATGTTGCACCAGGAGGAAGTGCTTTCTCAGCTCGTCGATGTCCCGAATCTCCTCGCTCATCTGGTCCCTCGACAGACGCATCGTCGACCTGTGCGGACACGTCGAAATTCACTGACAACCGTCTTGGTTTTCGCTCTTCGTGCTTTAGTCAGATGTCCAGCGACTGCAACGATATCGCAAACTACGGAAAGGAGAAAAATACGCGTGACGATATCGAAAACTACGGAAACGAAAAGGCTTGGGAACGGGCGCGATGGCGTCACTGCCCAATATGACGGCCGTAAACCAGCTCATATACACGCGAAACAGTATGTTTGTGAGTACACGTATGTTCCACGTGTATATGACCACGTGTCTCTCTCTTTTTCTCTCTTCGAGCCGCAGATGGTGCTGTTCAATGTTTACGACGACTGGTTGAAGATCATCTCGTCATACACCGCGTTCTCGCGACTGATTCTGATCTTGCGCGCTCTGCATGTCAACACCGAGAGGACCAAGGTCGTTCTCAAGCCTGACAAGACCACCATCACCGAGCCGCATCATATATGGCCGGCATTGACGAACGACGAATGGATCAAGTGGAAGTGCAGCTGAAGGATCTAATCCTGGCGGACTACGGCAAGAAGAACAACGTCAATGTCGCGTCGCTCACGCAGTCTGAGATCCGCGATATCATTCTGAACATGGAGCTAAGCGCGTCGTCCGCGCAACGGCAACAGATCGCCGCGACCAATCTCCATCTCAGAACGAATCACATCTACGTTTCCTCCGACGACATCAAGGAGACTGGCTACACTTACATCTTGCCTAAGAACGTACTGAAGGAATTTGTCACCATTTCCGATCTGCGAGTCCAGATAGCTGGTTATTTGTACGGCATCAGTCCACCTGACTATCCTCAGGTAATTATTGCTAAATTATTTCATATATTAAAATGTAAATCCACTTCAACTGTAATTTCGTACCGTAATTCCACTCTAATCTCGCGTTCTGTGTTTGATAGGTGAAAGAAATCAGATGTATTGTAATGGCGCCGCAATGGGGAACTCATCAGACCGTTCACTTACCAAACACGCTACCCAACCATCAGTATTTGTAGGAGATGGAGCCGCTGGGATGGATACACACGCAGCCAAATGAGCTGCCGCAACTCTCACCGCAGGACATATCCACTCACGCCCGGATTATGGCGGAGAATACCATCTGGGACGGTGAGAAGACCATCGTTATCACCTGCAGCTTCACGCCCGGCTCCTGCTCGCTCACGGCGTACAAGCTGACTCCGAGTGGTTTCGAATGGGGCAAGCAGAACACCGACAAGGGCAACAATCCGAAGGGTTATTTGCCTAGTCATTACGAGAAGGTGCAAGTGCTTCTGTCTGATCGTTTCCTTGGCTTCTTTATGGTACCCAGTCAAGGCTCGTGGAACTATAACTTCATGGGCGAGAGACACGACCCCAATATGAAGTATGAATTACAACTGGAGAACCCAAAGGAATTCTATCACGAGGTGCATATGCCCATTTCCTCCACTTCTCAAGCTTAGAAGACGGCGATGGTGTTGGAGTTGATCGAGAAGATATGTTTGCATAAAATAAACTTTTTTATATAAGATTTCAACTGACAGTGAAAGGAGTGCAGGACGTGTGCAAGTAGTGCGGGAGAATACGTGTTGTAGTGCTTTTTATTTTTTTTCTGTTCAATTTTTGTAATGTTCTCGTCTAATGTTTGTGATGGCACTTGTACACGAATATTTTGTGACCGTATAGAAGCTGAGTGAAGAGCTACATTCTATATGTAATACAATAAATAAAATACAGCTCCCAGAAAGCTCAGTAAATACACTTCATAATAAATCAATAGAATCTTAAATTAAACGTGAAGATGCTTGATTTAAAGCCTATCTCAAGGATTTTCAAAATACATATTGTAATACTATCACGTGTATATGATAAAATATACGGCTGATATTTGACACAGGTCGGTATTTGCATCGCACATTTGTTGCGCGATAAAATACTATCTTAAAAATTATGTATCCATATAAACATGGGTGTTTAAGATATGTCTATTATATATATATTTTTTTTCTTGAATTTATTTAATAACATTAAATACTTATGCGTGCGGTGGAAATGTAGACCGAGTGTCAATGTAATGACAATAAATATAGAAAAAGAAAATGTAAGATAGTCTCTTTCATGCAACAGTAATAATGTACTAGATTTGAAGTTAAAATTAGTAAAATTGTCTGTAGCCTTTTTACCGCGACATTATGGTGTAATGATAACGTAATAATAAATCTCCACATATGAAATAAAATTTATACAAAATTATGTACATGATATACACTTTTTTTTTTGTTACTTCAATGAGGACGATAATAGATGCAGAGTAATTAATTTCTTTAATTCTCTTTAGACTGCAAAAGAGATAAAAAAAAATCTTGTAAGTACATTTTAAAGAAATATAAAAAACGATGGAAACCACCAATCTCGTGCGTTCCAAACAAAGAGATCGACGCGAGCAACGTAACGTTAATTCTCGAGAAGAGATAATAAAGTTACATCATCGCCTAATTATTGCTTATTCTTCTGATTCATACTTAGTGTAATCCTAGTCTCACGTGGCAATATTAATCAGCCTCATCGGACGAACTCTTCATGCGACAATTTGTTTGCACGTAGGGATTGACCTCCTGCAGCGACATCTTTCCCGACGTGGTAGTGCAGGTGCGCGAGGCTGAGCTGTGACAGCCGCTACGCGTCGAGTTTCTGGAGAACAGACCACGATCCTGGCAACCGAATCGCTTTAGCAGCAGTCGCTTGATCTTTTTTTTCCACACGAATATAATGAAGATGATGAGACCATGCAGGATGTCTATCAGATCGATGAGATACCAAACGTACGGCGGCACGTCCTCTAATAGCCATGATATCATTTCCATGGTCCATGGTATGCCCATGGTGGATATGCCCATCACGATGAACAACTTCAGATAGAGATTGCACCTGCGTGTGAATACGTTTTCTTCTATAATTTAGAATTACTAAAACAAAGAGCTTCGCGATAAACGAAAACATTTGAAGTAACCGATGCTCGCTGAAAATAGATATCTTCGAAAAATTGTAATCATCAAGTTTCGGGCTAAAAGACAGGGAGAAAGTTGTCCAAGTTTTCTCAAACAATTTCGAAGAAACGTGATGTCCGTCTTTATGAAATAATTTAATTTAAATAGGGGAACAACCACTTTTTGTTTTTTATTCGCACAATTGTTTGTCATTCTTTCGAGAATCGTAGATGCTCTCGAGGAATCTCGTACGCGCGCGATCCAAACGGCGACGATGTGTTTGTTGCTTCAAAAGAGTTCGTAATTACTCTATATACCGCCGTATGCGAAAGTTGTGGTCTAAAAATAATCATCACGTTGCGAACGAGGATCGATCAACGTTATGCAAAGCCGTTCGGCAAACTGATACATCGGCGTATAATTATATATTAATATGATTATCAATAACGTATCAGTGTAAAGATGCTTGTATACACACCATTGCTTATTATCATCGTGGCGTCTGCTTTCCGAGCTTCTCAAATGAGCAGCTGTGTCCTTCTTGTGACGCACAATTTTTAGTGCAGTAGAGATAAACAGGCAAATGTTGCAGATAAGGGTGACACCCATGGGTCCGTAAAAATATATCGCCGCCGCCTCGTCCGCTGAAACGGAGAATTAAATTTCTTGCATTTTTTTACGTCGCATTTTGTAAGCGCTTAATTTTGACAAATCTCAAATTTGGTCTTGATAAAATGTATGATTTTAATAGAACGTCACTGTCATAAGCTATTAGTAAACGTTCACTTACTATTGAACCAATTACAGTTTGTTTTACCGAACTCTGGTCGGATCAATTCTTTTGGCACGCTGGGAACAAAATCCATGATGACACAAATGACGGTGAGAATGGAAGCGCTTCCCCACGCGTAAATCGAATACATAACGAATTTTTTTCTCTCTCGTTGCTTCACGCTTCCTTGTAACGAACGGAATCCTCTGCAAAATGTAATTCACATGCCATAATGTTGCCAGCAACAAGTAGAACACGTCAGCATGCAAATACAAATTAAAACTATTATCGCTTTTGGTCGCTTCTTGGAAATATGACCGATGCGTTGAATTTTGTTTAATACGTTTTATGTAAGCGGTGTGCGACTATGGTACGTAATTGATAATTGAAAATTATTATACTATTTCGAATTTATGCATAATGAGAAAGAATGAAAGAACAAAGGATGCGCGCATCACGTGTCGCAGGCATGACCAGAAGAACGTACGATTTAATTGTATCGATAACGTTAAACGACTGATAAAATGATCATCGCGACACGAATGATGATTTATAAACTTGTATCGCAATTTTTTCTTAATCACATTTTAGAAAATACGTTGAGACGGCTCCGTTAATGTAAACAAATTTGTATATTTATTAATAATTAATAAGTCATAGATAAATAAGCGTGTTCGACGTATTCACGCAACGTGAATACCAACGTTCGGGGATACGCTTTACTGACATTTTCCGTTCACCCGAATATTGCTTGTTCGAACGGCATCTCGGACCGACGTCCAACCGTGAAGGGGATTAAAATTAACTCGGTTGTCTTTGCACCACATACGCGCGCCGGTCACGTACCGGATATTAATTCGCGTCCTGTCGCTATCAATTTCCCCTATTGTTTGTCAATTATCAAATTTCTTTACCACAAGCGCCGGATCAAGTGGCGCTTGCGAAAATATTTGGCGAATCAATTGACTCATTTTGACCTAGAACTCGATCCACGTTTTATTTTTAATAAACCGTAATTATAATGTTTGATCATAATTATAAATAAATATAAAATATTAATTTCATCCTAATTTTTATTTTTTTCTTATTGTTACAACAAGAAATATCACAGATTGTCTTTAGAATGTAATTTAATTGCAGAAAAATGTAGTATGGAATATTTTGATAGCTTACCCGAATGTCCACCAAATGTCAAAACACATCACGTTTAACCAGAAGAAGCTTGCCAAAAACGAGAAGTGAATGATGAAGGCTGAAACAGAATAAACAGCTACTAATCACGCATTATGGTGCCGATAATAAGGCTTATGTTCGCCCGTGAAGAAACAAAACTCTGCTTTTCTGCATCAGGAATTTATTTAGTTGAAAACGGTAAACCTTAACGATAATTGCGTTACATTGAATTAAACATTGCGATTTAAATATTGTGTCAGAATCATGTAAAATCTTCCGCAAAAAGAAAAGGAAAAAAGATACTTATCCAAATAAAGTTTCAAGTTGATTGCATATCAAAATTTAAATTTTACCCGCTTTATATTTCATTGTTTTTTCCCCAGGGTTTTAATAAATTTTTACATTCAAATTATCGGGGGGGAGAGAGAAAACATGTACAGCATTATTATGCTGTATTATATGTGTTCACTGTATAATTATATGCTGTACCCATTATTTTGCAGGAGGCGGTTTCCGGTATTGGTGTCTGTGCGGTTAGCTGAGGTATCGCGAGGAACGTGTATGCGACGATCAACGAGACGACGTATCCACGCAGCGTGTAGCCGTGCATGTTCTGAAGCTCCGGCAGTATGGAATACACCACGAATGTCACCAGTAAAAACAGCAAGGATATTATCAGACCCACATAATAATAATATACGAGTACTTCCGCGTGGCCCGGTTCCAGGAAATTAATGCAAACAGCTATCTCGTACTTATCCCGTTGCAAGACGATGAGACAGTACAAATCGGCATCGACAAAGTCTTTGATACGCGGTAGATACAAAGAGCCATTGAGGAGGAACATAAACGCGTCATCTGGTTTCTCGTCAGGCTTAAGCAAATAGTATCCGACTTTCTGGCACGGATCGTGGACGGTCAACTGAAAGATTTGGTCCACCTCGCCGATCGGTCCTTTCTCAAGCGACTCGTTCGTTGCCTGCTCGTACACACCCGGAAAGGGATAACGCTCAACGTTCTCAGCATCGCATTGGTCCTTGATCATGCGAACGCCGAAAGGGCAGCAGAGCGGAATGCAAGTACTGTTTTCGCACATCTCGTACGGAACGACGTTGGTCTTATTATCATCTTTATAGAACTTTCCGAGGAGCTCGTACGTTAAGTTGCTTCTGTCTTCGATCACGTCTTGCATCAGGTTTCCACGGGGTTCATGTGCTGTGGAGTTGATCTTGTCATCTGTAGAATTCGTACGAAGCTCCATCGACGTTTGATCGCCGCCCCCGCGATCCATCGTGGAATGCGCGTGAAATTCATACCCCACCGAGTCATCATCCTCGTGTATACTCGTGGAGTTAAGACGGAGCTTGTACTGCACGTCGTCGTTACTCCTGGTGGAATTTTCACGAGCGTTATAACGCATAATTTCCGCATCGCCGCTACGATTTGTCGTGGTAACATTAGTATGAATCTGATATCGCACTGTGGAATTATTCCGTTCGTTGTCGTTCGTCGTCGTGGAACTTTTCAGCGGCTCGGAGGAGGAAGCGATGAATAGAATCGTGCAACAGCAAAGCGCGAGATTTCGTCGACGCATCGTCGACCTGTGGACACGTCGAAATTCACTGACAATTAACCGTCTTGGTTTTCTCTTCGTGCTTTAGTCAGATGTCCAGCGACTGCAACGATATCGCAAACTACGGAAACGAGAAAAATACGCGTGATGATATCGAAAACTACGGAAATGAAAAGGATACGCGTGATGATATCGTTGGCCGCGACAGCGACGCTTTTGTCCGAAGGACGAACCTATTTCGTAGCAAACGTACAAGTGCATGCCAGGAAGAAAATAACGATGAAAGAGCAGGTACCTCGTTAAAACAGGTGTTCTTTTCGGCTGGGGATGTGGTGAACAGGACAACGGGAGCGGACCCCCTTTAAAGATGAATTTTTATAGTTTGCTTTCCGGAGCGTATGGGTTGGAAAACCACGTGAACGCTGATTTGCATTTATTTGTTTATAAGGGCTTTTAGTACTTTCTCAAGTCTAAGACGCACAAGCTTCCGGTTCGGCTCGCAGCAGCCGAGGTGAATCATCACAATTGGTGTTTGAGGAAACTTTAGTTTACATTCCACCTTTCAACGTGTAGTCTGATTTAGAAAAGATTCTCTAAAAATCTAAGGGTGATTTTTGAACTTGACGATTTATAGCTTTTTCAGATAAATCTTTCGGTCGTATACAAAGTAACACCGGGTGCAACTTGAAATTTTTGTTGCTCGCTCGTTGTCCGATCGTCCGTAGATCTATTCTCAGTTTCCGTAGTCCTCCCGAAACTGTAGCGCTTCTCTCCACTGGTGCACTAAATATCTAAACAGCCAAGTGTCTAAATTTACGTTGCCGCTGGATTGGTCAAGCTACCATCCCGTAATCCGGAGAAGTTTGTCAATGACCATCTTTTTTTCTCTCGAACCGCCCTGTATACCGTGGCTTCGCAGCAGGTAGCCTCTGCTTTTCTAAAGCCGCCGGCTCGTCGTTTGGTAGTCTCGTCCCGTTGGTCGCGCGAGTACATGCGTTTCTCGCGCGCTCTTCCCTCGTCCGTCATTACAAAATGTCGCTGTAAAACCGAACACAGTGCTAGACTTAATTGAATTCAGCGAAACAATCAAATAACGGAAAGTCAACCGTACGCGTTAGTGATAACAGTGCTATATTTGAACCGCGGGTGGATTTTTCATTTATTTTGACAATTCGCTTGAGAAGAAAGGAGAGCATCGTGCAAGAGCTCTTTGCCTCCTCTCGCGTTTATTCCGTTCTCTCCGATAGACACTTAATTATTATCACGTAAAAATATTTGCAATGTATAGGTAGACCGATTGCTTATTCGACAAAGCACACCAGATTATTGAGTACCCATATGACCATACTGTACATATCAGCTTCAATATTGTTAAGTACTTATATTGTTAAGTACAAATATTTTGTTGTATAAAGATGCTTTGAGATTATTTACATATTTATGTTTAAGTGGTGTACATTTCATGGGCGTGAGACACGACCCCAATAACGAATTACAATTGGCGAACCCAAAGGTATTCTATCACGAGGTGCATAGGCCGGCCCATTTCCTCAACTTCTCAAGCTTGGAAAATAAACTCTTTTATATAAGATTTTAACTGACAGTGAAAGGAGTGATTGAAAGGAGTGCAGGACGTGTGCAAGTAGCGCGCGAGAGTAGTGTTGTAGTCGTTTTTATTTTTTATTTTCTCGTCTAATTATTGCATACGTAGACGATTACAAATACATACATGTAATGGTAATGAATATAGATTAGCCTTTATTACTTAACAATTATAAACTTCTGAACTCTGTGCTCTTATTCTCCTTGTAATTCTGTCCACTTGATTTTTCACATTTTGATTTTATAGGTGCGTATAAATGCAGATGCGACTTAAATATTAGACGAATGTTTGTTATGGCACTTGTACAGGAATATTCTGTGACCGTATAGAAGCTAAGTGAAGATCTATATTCTATATATGTAATACAATAAATGAAATGCAGCTCCCATCAGAAAGCTCGGTAAATACACTTTATAATAAATCAACAGAATCTTAAATTAAACGCGAAGATGCTCAATTTAAAGTCTATCTCAAAGATTTTCAAGGTATATATATTGTAATACTATCACGTGTACATGATAAAATATACGACTGATATGTGACACAGGTCAGTATATTTGCATCGCACATTTGTTGCGCGATAAAATATTATCTTGAAAATTATGTATCCATATAAACGTGTGTTTAAGATATGTCCATTTTATATATATATATATTTTTTTTTCTTTTCTTGAATTCATTTAATAATATTAAACATTTATGCATGCGGTGGAAATGTAGACCGAGTGTCAATGTAATGAAAATAAATATAGAAAAAGAGAATGTAAGATAGTCTCTTTCATGCACGAACAGAAATGTACTAGAATTGAAATTAAAATTAGTAAAATTGTATGTTGCCTTTTTACCGAGACATTATGGTGTAATAATAACGTAATAATAAATCTCTACACATTAAAATAAAATTTATACAAAATTATGGCATACGGCAGTCAATGTACATGATATACACTGTTTTTGTTACTTTAACGAGGACGATAATAGATGCAGAGCAATTAATTTCTTTAATTACCTTTAGACTGCAAAAAAGATAAAAAAAATCTTGTAAATAAATTTTAAAGGAATATAAAAAACGATGGAAATCACCAATCTTGGCGTTCCAAACAAAGAGATCAACGCGAGCAATGTAACATTAAATCTCGAGTAAAGAATTAAGTTACATCATCGCCTAATTGCTCATTCTTCTGATTCATACAGTGGAATCCTTTTCTCACGTTGCAATATTAATCAGCCTCATCGGACGAACTCTTCATGCGGCAATTTGTTTGCACGTAGGGATTGACCTTCTCCTGCAGAGACATCATTCCCGACGTGGTAGTGCCGGTCAGTGCAGGTTCGCGAGGCTGAGCTGTGACAGCCGCTACGCATCGAGTTTCTGGGGACAGACCACGATCCTGGCAACCGAATCGCTTTAACAGCAGTCGCTTAATCTTTCCTTTCCACACGAATATAATGAAGATGATGAGACCTTGCAGGGTGTTTGTCAGATCGCTCAGATACCAAACGTACGACGGCAGTGACGGCACGCCCTCGAATAGCCATAATATTATTTCCACGGACCAGTTTATGCCCATCACGATGAACAACTTCAGATAAAGATTGAACCTGCGTGCAAATGCGTTTGTTTCTGTATCTTCTATAATTTAGAATTACTAAAACAAAGGATTTCGCGATAAAGGAAAGCATTTGAAGTAACCGATGCTCGCTGAAAATAGACATCTTCGAAAAATCGTAATCATCAAGTTTCGGGCTAAAAGACAGGGAGAAATTTGTCCAAGTTTTCTCAAACAATTTTGAAGAAACGTGATGTCCGTCTTTATGAAATAGGAGAACAACCACTTTTTGCTTTTTGTTCGCACGATCGTTTGTCATTCTTTCGAGAATTGCAGATGCTCTCGAGGAATCTCGTACGCGCGCGATCCAAACGGCGACGATGTGTTTGTTGCTTCAAAAGATTTCGTAATTGTGAAACCAAACCGCCGTATGGAAAAGTTGCCGTCTAAAAATAATCATCACGTTGAGAACGAGGACCGATCGACATTATGCAAAGGCGTATAATCATATATTAATATAATTATCAATAACGTATTAGTGTAAAGATGCTTGTATACAAACCGTTGCTTATTTTCATGGCGTCTGCTTTCCGAGCTTCTTAAATGAGCAGCTGTGTCCTTCTTCTGATGCACAATTTTTCGTGCAGTAGAGATAAACAGGCAAATGTTGCAGATAACGGTGACACCTATGGGTCCGATAAAATATATCGCCATCGCCATCATCTCGTTCGCTGAAACGAAGAATTAAATTTCTGGCAATTTTATACGTCGCATTTTGCAAGCGCTTAACTTTGACAAGTCTCAAATCTGGTCTTGATAAAACGTGTGGTTTTAATAGAACGTCACTGTCATAAGCTATTAGTAAACGTTCACTTACTATTGAACCAACACTTCGTTTCACCGATCTCCGGTCGGATCAATTCCTTTGGCACGCTGGGAACGAAATCCATGATGACACAAATGACGGTGAGAATGGAAGCGCTTCCCCACGCGTAAATCGAATACATAACGAATTTTTTTCTCTCTCGTTGCTTCACGCTTCCTTGTAACGAACGGAATCCTCTGCAAAATGTGATTTACATGCCATATTGTTGCCAGCAACAAGTAGAACAGGTCAGCATGCAAATACAAATTAAAATAATTATCGCTTTTGGTCGCGCTTCTCGGAAATATGACCGATGCGTTGAATTTTGTTTAATACGTTTTACGTAAGCGGTGTGTATCTATGGTACGTAATTGATAATTGAAAATTATTACTATTTCAAATTTAATTTCCTACATTTATTTAAGAAACGTATACAGAAAATTATTTAGAAACGTTTAAAGACTGACATGAAATATTAGATTGTTCTTGTAACTTTGAAAGATGTCTTTCAACTCTATCAATCTTAATTAAATGGGTAGCTCTTTGGTAACGCAATTAAAGTTTGAATGCTACAAGTTTTATATAAAAGTGTGCAAATTAGAAACTTGCACATTACTTCCTCATCATTAAAGATTGCTACCATTGCTGCTATTTTATTTCGCTCACAAAGCTTCTCTTATGAAGAAGCTTGTATTTTATATGATGCATAATTATTAGTATTTATTAATTTTGCTTTCTCATAGAGGTAGCTTTATGAGCGAAATAAAATAGGAGCAATGGTAGCCATTTTTAATGATGAGGAAGCAATGTGCAAGTTTCTAATTTGCACACTTCTTTCATTTTAAATTTAACCTTTTTATAAATTGAAAAAGGGTTAGCTTACAAGTACAAGTGGGGTTTTATAACCGACGCAATGTCAAATCGATATTGACTTTGGGAGTTCAGGCTACGTGGTCCATATATGGACTTTCGCATATGGACCTTTGGTCGCGTATAAAGCTGAGTCACATCAACTAAATCTTAAAAAATTATATATAAAATAGGGGTAGAAAAGACTGAAAAATATAATAAGATTAGAAATGAAACCGATATCACAAAATTTGCGGAAATTAGAGCAACCACAAACTTTTCTACAGAAGTTCTAAATTATATTAAAAAAGAACCGCTTTATCGATCATCGCCAAATTCAATCCCAACCTTCCTTACGTGATACTCCATTGATTAAAAAAAAATGCATCGATATCTCAAAAATCACGGAAGTTAGAGCATAAACGGACAACAAAAGCGTTACACACACACACACACACACACACACACACACACACACGGACATTTTGTACACAAGTGATTTTTCGATGTTTTAGAACGTTCTAAACACTTGGCCAAAAATATCTGAGAAAAAATTTTTGGTGATTATCCAGTAATACGGACCACCCTCCGATGTCCTTGATCTTGATATATGTTGTCAAGATCACTCTTTTGAGAAGGTTTTAGCTGTCACTCGTTTGTTATTAAAGAGTTATTAACATAAAAAGTTCGGAAAATATAGCAGTTATTTTAAGTATTGAAAAGCACAATATTACGACTAAAATTAGGTTTTTTTTTTTAAGTAGAGAATATCTCATTTCGCGTGAAAGTCTTTGCTTTACCAAAACAAGTAAATTTTCTTCTGAAGTAGAGAATACTTTATTGATATTCACTTCTTTAAATGTTGTGTTTTGGTAAAGCAGCGATTTTCTCGCGAAAAAAAAAAGACGTAATATTAGTCGTAATATTGTGCCTTTCAATACTTAAAATAACTGCTATATTTTCGGAACATTTTTTGTTAATAACTTTTTAATAAAAAAACAGCGACGGCTAAAACCTTTCAAAGGTCAGGAGGGTGACTTGATAACATATATCAAGGTCAAGGTCATCGGAGAGTGGTCCGTATTACTGCATATAATTACCAAATTTTTTTCATGAAAACAAAGCTTCCTCTATGAGGAAGCAAAATTTTTTTACATTATTACAATTTTTACATTTGTACATTATCATTTCTTTGAAACACTATACATCTTGGCGTTCGCACGATGTAACTAAGATACATTATCCGGTGACGCATGATGTTTAATGTTGCATATTAAATTATAAAATCTCACTTGAGAAGGACCAAATTATGGTTGAAACGTCGTGAGTTTTAATAAATGAGAATTGGGAAGTCGGGTTGCTTAATTTTTTATTTTATTTTTAATTATTTACTGGCGAAGAAAAGGTTATCATTGTTTTTATAAATATCTTGCTCTATTTCGTTCGAGAAATATTACAAGATTGTCGTTAAAAGATAATTTGATTGCAGATAAAACGTAGTATGGAATATTTTGATAGCCTACCCGAATGTCCACCAAATGTCAAAGCACATCACGTTTAACCAGAAGTAGCTTGCCAAAGCCGAGAAGTAAATGACAAAACCTGAAACAGAATGAACAACTATAATATTAATCATGCATTATGGTGCCGATAAGGCTTATTATGTTCGCCCGTGAAGAAACAGGTTTACTCTGCCTTTCTGCATCAGGAATTTATTTAGTCGAAAACGGTAAACCTTGACGATAATATGCGCTACATTGAATTAAACATTGCGATTTAAATATTGTGTCAGGATCACGTAAAATTTTCCGCAAAAAGAAAAGGAAAAAAGATACTTATCCAAATAAAGTTCCAAGTTGATTGCATATCAAAATTTAAATTTTACCCGTTTTTTATTTCATTGTTTTTTCCCCAAAATTTTAATAAATTTTTACATTCAAATTATCGGGGGAAGAGAGAAATCATGTATTATATATATGCTGTACTATTATATGCTGTACCCAATATGATGCAGGCGGTATCCGAAATTGATGTCCGAACGGTTAGCTTCATTACCGCAGTGAACGTGTACGCGACGAACAACGAGCTGACGTATCCACGCAGCGTGTAGCCGTGCATGTTCTGAAGCTCCGGCAGTATGGAGTACACCACGAATGTCGCCAGTAGAAACGGCAAGGATATTATCAGACACACTAGTTTAATTAAGTA
The DNA here is from genome assembly GCF_030848805.1 of Temnothorax longispinosus. NCBI lineage: Eukaryota > Metazoa > Arthropoda > Insecta > Hymenoptera > Formicidae > Temnothorax > Temnothorax longispinosus. The sequence continues at coordinate 2,089,150 of NC_092368.1, read as the reverse complement.
ACGATATACTTTCGCGTGGCCCGGTTCCAAAAAATCAATGGAAACAGCTATCTCGTACTTATCCCGTTGCAAGACGATTAGACAGTACAAATCGGCATCGACAAAGTCTTTAATACGCGGTAGATACAAAGAGCCATTGAGGAGGAACATAAACGCGTCATCTGGTTCCTCATCAGGCTTAAGCAAATAGTATTCGACTTTCTGGCACAGATCGTGGACGGTCAGCTGAAAGATTTGGTCCACCTCGCCGATCGGTCCTTTCTCAAGCGACTCGTTCGTCGCCTGTTCGTACACACCCGGAAAGGGATAACGCCCAACGTTCTCAGCAACGCATTGACCCTTGATCGTGCGAACGCCGAGGGGACAGCAGAGCGGAATGCAGGTACTGTTCTCGCACATCTCGTACGGAACGACGTTTCTTTTATTGTCATTTTGATAGAACTTTACAAAGTGCTTGTACAACGTTAAGTTGCTTCTGTCTTCGATCACGTCTTGCATCAGGTTTCCACGGGGTTCATGTGCTGTGGAATTGATCTTATCATCTGTAGAATTTGTACGAAGCTCTATCGACGTTTGATCGCCGCCCCCGCGATCCTTCGTGGAATGCGCCTGAAATTCATACCCCACCGAGTCATCATCCTCGTGGATACTCGTGGAGTTTAGACGGAGCTCGTTCTGCACGTCGTCGTTACTCCTGGTGGAATTTCCACGAGCGTTATAACGCGTAGTTTCCGCATCGCCGCTACGATTTGTCGTGGTAACATTAATATGAATCTGATATCGCACTGTGGAATTATTCCGTTCGTTGTCGTTCGTCGTCGTCGTCGTAGAATTTTCCCGCGGCTCGGAGGAGGAAGTGACGAATATAAGCGTGCAGCAGCAAAGCGCGAAATTTCGTCGACGCATTGTCGACCTGTTGACAGGCCGAAATTGACTAACAACCGTCTTGGTTTTCTCTTCGTGCTGTTATAGTCAAATGTCCAGCGAGCGCAACGATATCGCAAACTACGGAAACATGAAAAATACGCGTGATGATATCGTGTATTCAAATACGTCATCAGAGTAAAACAAGATTTACGTCATTACCGAGTTATCGTCTGTCGACGTATGTGATTGATAATAATTAAGTGTTTATCGGAGAGAACGGAATAAACGCAAAAGGGGGCAAAGAGCTCTTGCACGATTCTCTCCTTTCTTTCTTCTCAAGCGAATCGTCGAAACGACTGTACTAGTAAAATCCATTCGCGGTTCAAATACAACATTGTTATCACTAACGATTACGGTTGACTTTTAATTATCTCGTTATGAATTCGATAAAGCCTAGTGTTCGGTTTCACCGCGACTTTTCCTGATGACGAACGAGGGAAGAGCGCGCGAGAACGCATGCACTCGCGCGAGCAACGGGACGAGACTACCAAACAACGAGCCGGCGGCTTTAGAAAAGCAGAGGCTACCTGCTGCGAAGCCGCGGTATACAGGGCGGTTTGAGAGAAAAAAAAAAGATGTTCATTGGTCTACGAGATGGTAGCTTGACCAATCCAGCGGCAACGTAAATTTAGACACTTGGCTGTTTAGATATTTAAGCGGGGAGCACACACTTCTGCACAACGCATATTGCGTAAGCATAAGAAAATTGATTGGTCCATACACATGTGCATAAGAAAATAGACCAATCAATTTTCTTATACTTACGCATTATGCGTTGTGCAGAAGTGTGTGCAACCCGCTTTAGTGCTCCGGTGGAGAGAAGCGCTACAGTTTCGGGAGGACTGCGGAAACTGAGAATAGATCTACGGACGATCGGACAACGAGCTAGATATTTAAGCGGGGAGCACACACTTCTGCACAACGCATATTGCGTAAGCATAAGAATATTGATTGGTCCATACACATGTGCATAAGAAAATAGACCAATCAATTTTCTTATGCTTACGCATTATGCGTTGTGCAGAAGTGTGTGCTCCCCGCTTTAGTGCTCCGGTGGAGAGAAGCGTTACAGTTTCGGGAAGACTGCGGAAACTGAGGATAGATCTACGGACGATCGGACAACGAGCGAGCAACAGAAATTTCAAGTTGCACCAGGTGTTACTTATTCGTATACGGCCGAAAGAATTATCCCGAAAAGCTATTAATCCATAGTACGGCCGGAAAAGTCGGTAGGAAGGATAGGAAAAGTCTCTCGCTAGTTCTCTCGCAGCTCGATCCATCCTCGAACTTATCGTATTATCGATCTAGGCTACAAAAAAGAAAAAATAAATTATTGAAAAATTGAGATAATGCAATTATATTATATTTTACCATTATCCGTATATACTTTTATCCCACCCTATAAGCGATGGTGTTTAACCAACGCGGAGGTATACAACAAAACGCTATACGCAAAAACCGGTTTGTCCTCGTCGCCCGTATCTCCCATCACACTCATTGGGGGAATCATTAACATTTGTTTTACGGGAAATCGAAGATAGCGATCCCAGGTAGCAAGCACTCGTCAATTGACGTCAATTGACGTCAAAATGACGTCATTTTGACGTCAATTTCTACCTGGAGGAATGGCTCGAGAGGTGCCGACAGGTTCTCAGTTCAGATCCAATCCGGGACTTTCCTCGTTGAAAGGACTTTCTTGATCTCGCCTTCCGCGAAATAACGCGAAACGAATACTAAGGATTAAATTGTAACAGAAAGCATATGTATACAGTTCTTGCATCATTACTAATCACAGAAATATTGGAGTCGCGCGTGCAGAAAAAAAGCATATGATTCATACGTATTACCTATTACCTATTACCTATTTACGATGTGCTCCATATTAATGGGTGGAATAGATAGTAATAACGTATATTTTACATGTGATAACGCACGTACATGTGCGTTTAATTATAATCCAATTATAGAGTAACCAATTCTTATAGATCCATGCTAAAAATCTGTGATTGTTATTTTCATGAATATTAAAAGAAAAAAAGAAATTTATTATAATGTCTCCTTCTTTCATTATAAATTAAGTTTTGTTAGAGAGAAAAAATCGGAAACTCTCTTTTATATCTAGAAGATCCATACTTTTTATTTATCCAGAGTAATTATATATTATTTTTATTTATTCAATATTTCTTATTTTAATTTTTTTTCTGCGATTGTTCTATCGAACAATGCATTACGAATTAATCAATCCAACTGATGATTAAGCGCACAACTTCGTGATTATGAATATAGGTTTATGATTAATCTTCTGCAGTCATCAACCGATAATTTTATTATAAATTAAAACTATAAACTAAATATAAAAAATTAAAATATGAAATATAAGAGATTTAAATAATGTCTCATTTGTGTATAAAAAACTTTTACCTAAATATAATGGCATATTAATATCAAATAAACAATATTCTCGTCTCGCTTGAAATAATTCGCGACGTTAGTAATAAGAAACTAGAAATACCAGAGTGCTGCGTGCACAGTGTCAATAATCATTACATTATGATAATTATTTAATTATTTAATTAACATATAACATCATCCGCTCTATAACGTATCTACATTCGTGTAGATGCTTTCTCGAGATAATATTCCCAAGATTATTATTCTGCATAAAAAATAAGGTGTAAGGAAAATAAGCGCAAAACGATGTAGATTTGTTTCGAACATTAAAACATATTACTTTGCTACGAGAGCTCAATTATTTTACCGCACGTAAACGAGGCGCGGTTATTAAATCTCTCCTACGTTACATACGGTATTAAAGTAATAACGCCGCAAGATAATTATCTTTCAACCCTACCAAAATTGTATCAAGTTTCCGATCGCGATAACGAACGAATATACGGTCAAGTCAACACCGTCGCAATTAGCAGATACTTAGGGAGTACCGCTCACCTGTGGTGAAGCACAGCACACGTATCGGAGACATGTAAATGTAGTTGACCAGGATCAAGAAGACGTAGGCGATGACGAAGCAGATGACATAGCACATGAGCGTCTTGCCGTAGAAATTCCTCAACTTAGGGGTAATCGCGTACACCAGGAAGGTGGCGATGAGGAACGGGATGGAGACCATGATGCCGACATGGTGGTGAATGTACGTCTCCTCGTTCAACTCCGCGCTCTCCGGCGTCCAGCAGACCAAGATGCCGATCCGGCCGACGCAGCGACGGTCACCTTCCACTCGATGCAATAATTTCAGAAAAGAATGACCTTCCCGTCAGCGTCTACGAAGTTGCTGTTCGCCTGATGAACGATCTTGTCCTTGCCGTATTCGTCGGGATTGAGGGCGTAGAACACGTTGCGGGGCAGATGTTGTCCTGTACCAGGAGGAAGTGCTTTCTCAGCTCGTCGATGTCCTGAATCTCCTCGCTCATCTGGTCCCTCGACAGACGCGGATAATGCCTGGTTGCCGCGCTTGCCAGCTTCATCGTATCGTTCTGGGACATCTCCTGGCATATCGCTTTCTCCTTCGAATTCCTGAGAACCTGGTTGTCGCGGCAGCATTTCTTGATGCAGTTGCGCAATTTGCAAATGCAACCGTAAGTGAAACTGCCGTCGTTTCAGCGTAATTCGGCCGGATAGTCAATGCCATCGTATAAAATGCTGCCGTTATTGTTCTCCGCGCCGCGCCGTCAACGCCGTTCTCCGGACCGAGGACCACGCTGAGCGACAGCGAGCAGCGCGGATCGTTGCTCAGCGACGACGGCATCGTCGGCCGTCAGCAGACCGCATGCAGCGAGGAGGACCGTCAAATTGAAAGAGTGGCTGCGCATCGCGACAAGGGCGTCGAAGAGCGTAAACTATCGGCCGGAACCCGTGCGACGATCATCCGCGGTGGCTCCGCTTCGCGCCCGGCGCTCGGCGGCGCCCGGCACATCTGCGTCGGAGGATGCGCGCCGCGACGAAGCGTCGCGACGCTTCGCGCTCGCACGCCCACGATGAGACTGTTCCCCGCTCAGGGAAGAAGGCTGGCATTCTTGAACGGAAGAAGACGCGCGTCAGCTTATCTCCATGCAGCGCAGATATTAATGAGCCCCAGATAACACACATATTTCAAATCGGGACTGATAACGAGAAATATGTCTTTAAGATGTCTTATGTAATATAACGTTTTTAAGACAACATATGTCCCAATTTCGGATAATATATATTTCATTGGGGGCGGCTTATTGAGTTTAAATCCGAATTGATCACTGAATCCTTTTGCCTCTCATTTCCGCAAATCTTGCGCTTCGCTCGGGATCTAAAAGCTTTAACGAGCAGGAATAAACTGTGTTCTTCATTTATAAACAGTACTGTATTCGGAGGACTCAGTTAAATGGCGTGTGTGTGAGTGATAACGGTGAAAAGGCGTTATGTGATTTTAGTTTTGTTTCTGTTCAAAGATTAGTATAAGGCGAGTAGGGGTAATGGAAAAATAGGGTGTATATAAGCGTGGTAGATGCGTTGAGAATGAAGGGAGAATAAATAGTGCATTCAGGAAAGAATGTTTATACATGTGGCTATGGTTACGTTGTCAGTGTTTGGAGACGAGGATAGAGGAAGTAGATCTACGAGTCGCTTTATGAAACTGTAACAACCGGGCTTGTAATGACAAAAGTTAGATTAATTTTGAATCTTCTGCCGCTGCGTTGTTGAACAATGTAATATTCTTATGCGCGCACATGCATCTCTCGCTTCTTTGCCCGTGGAAGAAGCAAACGGAATATTACAATTACCCAACAATCGTACCTAGTAACGTGTTCCTGTTCAAATTCTCGAAGAAGTTCAAGAAAATGCAGGAGTATCGCGGACTTTTCTCTCTTCGAGCGATTCGAATGTGCGCTGCCATCACAATTCAATACCCGCGCCATCTACACGCAAAACGCGGAAACTCGTCAGGCGTTGCAGTTACCGACTGCCGATAATCGTCAGATTTACCAATCAATGCGATCGATAATAAAAATATAAAGGTGAAATTTTATGGGGGCAGAGAAAAGCAACAGCAGATCGTACTGATACTGACAGGCTACAAAATAGAGAAGTTCTCGACTCAAAACACCTGCGTCGTTTATTTTTGTAAATATTGAATCTGCAATTTGCAAAATATTGAATCTACAAATTCTTACGAACATACATACTACGATCGCATACGGTTTTTTTGTTTTGCTCCTTTTAGGTTATGAGCGTCAGCGCCTTCAACCCTGCCATCGCATACGTCAAATTGAATGAGGTTAACTCATAAACAGCGTGAAGGACGAGATTACAAGCTGCCTATTCCAGGTCTGTCTGACCTGCTCTTCTATATTATTATTATTTTTTTCTCTTCCAAGAAGAGCTCGGTTGCATATACGTTTTGCTATATTTTACAGAAGTTACGAGAGAGACGGATCTTACAGGGGCATTTAAAATCTGAATCCGGCAATAAGAGCGAGGCTCGAACGCGCGATGCTATCAGATAAGACGGATCAGCGGATTAACCTAAGCGGCCGTAATCTTATCGTCGAAATGCATTCGAATCTCGACCGTATTGAGGAGAGAACACAAACGCGAGAAATACAACGGTTTAACGAGCTCGAGCGGCCCCCCAGCTGAGCAATTACCCGTGATTAAGAGAGGCGGGTTACGAAACACGTTTACGATCGCGTGATGGACACCACGGAGCTTCCACTTCCTTCTGCAGTACAGTGGCATCCAGCTGACTCGAGCTAGTTCGCCGTTGCCGTCCGTTGCGCTTGCCGATCTCGCGGCGTCGACAAGGTAATTTCTCATTTTTTGTGAGATCTGCCTCATTCCTATATTCGTCATTCCACGTGGCTGGCGGCTCCTCGAGTAAAATCCAGTTTCGATTTTTTAATCGTTAGGCTTGGAATTTAAACGAGGAGACGATCCAGTTTTAAATATCAAAGATTTAATATGTGTACTCTAAATCGTTAATGAACAGCTACTTCCGCTTCTCTCGAAACATTTCAACTCTAAACCACTTCTCTATATCGATGAGATTTAAGAATTCCTAAGGAATATTTTCTCTAGTTTCTATTTATCGTGTTCCGTGCACACTGCACGCGAATAGTTCGTTCATGTGCCCGCGTAATCACGCGTAATCTCTCGCTTTTTGCCGTATGACGCAAGAGTAATAATCGGTCATTGCTATCTCGTCAAGGCACTCGCGGCAGCCGAGCGCGTCGCAATTGGCGCATACGCAATTGTTAATCGTCGATAACGACCGACGTCACCGACATCACTGCATTAAGCTGTTTTTTACTTCTTTCGTTTTTAATTTCCATCTTTTTTTCATTTTTTAAAATTGTTTTCTAACATTTTGTTATGTATTTTTTAGATGACAAGCCTGGAGAATATAAACAACATTTTGAAAACTGCAGACGCTGTAGAGTTCGATGTGGATTCCATCGTTATAACGGAGGAAGCTATAGACAAGCTCGCCAATATTGGCTCTGGAACACTTGAAGGAAGCCATTAGCGTTAAATCCAGACTAAATCAAAGTCAACGAGAAGAGCTTGGCTTGATAACACAAGCATATGACAACCCACACGAAGCACTATCCAGGATCAAGAGACATTTGTTCACGCAGAGGGCCTTCAAGGAAGTTAACATCAAATTCACGGATCTTTACAGTCATTTGATTCCTGATGTGGAACCGCTCGAAAAGATTACGGATGCTTACCTTGATCAATATCTGTGGTACGAGGCGAACAAGAAACGAATCTGTGACAAGAAGCGAATGTTCCCACCATGGACGAAACCGGCCGATACGGAACCGCCACCGCTTCTCGTTTACAAGTGGTGCCAAGGTATCAACAATCTCGCAGATGTGTGGGACGTCAGTGAGGGTGAATGCAACGTGTTGCTCAAATCGAAATTTGAGAAGCTGTACGAGAAGATCGATCTTACGCTGCACAACAGATTTGTTACGTCTGATAGTCGATCATAATATCGCCGATTATATGACTGCGAAGAACAACGTGGTCATCAATTACAAAGACATGAATCACACCAACAGTTACGGCATTATCAGGGGATTGCAATTCGCATCTTTTATCGCCCAATACTACGGACTGGTATTAGATCTACTGGTGCTGGGTCTCCAACGAGCCAGCGAGATGGCTGGTCCGCCGCAAATGCCAAACGATTTCTTGACGTTCCAAGACGTCGCCTCCGAAACGGCGCATCCTATTCGATTGTACTGCCGCTACGTCGACAGAATATATCTATTCCTGCGCTTCTCTGCCGACGACGCGAGAGATCTTATCCAGCGTTATCTCACTGAGCATCCTGATCCGAACAACAAGAACATCGTCGGCTATAACAATAAGTCGGCTCATTTCCTCAACTTCTCAAGCTTGGAAGACGGCGATGGCGTTGGAGCTGATCCAGAAGATCTGTTTGCATAAAATAAACTCTTTTGTATAAGATTTCAACTGACAATGATAGGAGTGATTGAAAGGAGTGCAGGACGTGTGCAAGTAGCGCGCCAGGATACGTGGTGTAGTGGTTTTTGTTTTTTATTTTCTCGTCTAATTATTGTATACGTAGACGATTACAAATACATACATGTAATGGTAATGAATATAGATTAGCCTTTATTACTTAACAATTATAAACTTCTGAACTCTGTGCTCTTATTCTCCATGTGTTGTAATTCTGTCCACTTGGATTTTCCACATTTTGATTTTATAGGTGCGTATAAATGCAGATGCGGCTTAAATATTAGACGAATGTTTGTGATGGCACTTGTACAGGAATATTCTGTGACCGTATAGAAGCTAAGTGAAGAGCTATATTCTATATGTAATACGATAAATGAAATGCAGTTCCCAGAGAGAGCTCGGTAAATACACTTCATAATAAATCAACAGAATCTTAAATTAATCATGGCGATGCTCGATATAAAGTCTACCTCAAGGATTTTCGAGGTACATATTGCAATACTATCACGTGTATATGATAAAATATACGGCTATGTGACACAGGTCGGTATTTGCATCGCACATTTGTTGCACGATAAAATATTGTCTTAAAAATTATGTATCCATATAAACATGTGTATTTAAGAACGCATATGTCCATTTTATATATAATTTTTTTTTTCTTGAATTTATTTAATAATATTAAACACTTATGTGTGCGGTGCAAATGTAGACCGAGTGTCAATGTAATGAAAATAAATATAGATAAAAAGAATGTAAGATAGTAGTCTCTTTCATGCACGAGCAATAATGTACTAGAATTGAAGTTACAATTAGTAAAATTATCTGTAGCCTTTTTACCGAGACATGTATGGTGTAATAATATCGTAATAATAAATCTCTACATATTAAAATAAAATTTATACAAAATTATGGCATACGGCAGTCAATGTACATGATATACACTATGTTTTTGTTACTTTAACGAGGATGATAATAGATGCAGAGCAATTAATTTCTTTAATTTCCTTTAGACTGCAAAAGAGATAAAAAAAATTTTGTAAATACATTTTAAAGGAATATAAAGGACGATGGAAACCACCAATCTTGGCGTTCCAAACAAAGAGATCAACGCGAGCAATGTAACATTAATTCTCGAGTAGAGAATTAAGTTACATCATCGCCCAATTGCTCATTCTTCTGATTCATACAGTGGAATCCTTTTCTCACGTTGCAATATTAATCAGCCTCATCGGACGAACTCTTCATGCGGCAATTTGTTTGCACGTAGGGATTGACCTTCTCCTGCAGCGACATCATTCCCGACGTGGTAGTGCAGGTGCGCGAGGCTGAGCTGTGACAGCCGCTACGCGTCGAGTTTCTGGAGAACAGACCACGATCCTGGCAACCGAATCGCTTTAGCAGCAGTCGCTTGATCTTTTCTTTCCACACGAATATAATGAAGATGATGAGACCTTGCAGGGTGTTTGTCAGATCGGTCAAATACCAAATGTAGGCCGGCGAGTTCTGCTCGAATACCCATGATATTATTTCCATGGACCAGTTTATTCCCATCACGATGAACAACTTCAGATAGAGATTGAACCTGCGTGCGAATGCGTTTGTTTCTGTATCTTCTATAATTTAGAATTACTAAAACAAAGGGTTTCGCGATAAACGAAAGCATTTGAAGTAACCGATGCTCGCTGAAAATAGATATCTTCGGAAAATCGTAATCATCAAGTTTCGGGCTAAAAAAACAGGGAGAGAGTTGTCCAAGTTTTCTCAAACAATTTTGAAGAAAAGTGATGTCTGTCTTTATGAAATAGGGGGACAACCACTTTTCGGTTTTTATTCGCACGATCGTTTGTCATTCTTTCGAGAATCGCAGATGCTCTCGAGGAATCTCGTACGCGCGCGATCCAAACGGCGACGATGTGTTTGTTGCTTCAAAAGATTTCGTAATTATGAAAGCAAACCGCCGCATGGGAAAGTTGCCGTCTAAAAATAATCATCACGTTGGGAACGAGGACCGATCGACATTATGCAAAGCCGTTCGGCCAACTGATATATCGGCGTATAATCATATATTAATATGATTATGAATAACGTATCAGTGTAAAGATGCTTGTATACAAACCATTGCTTATTGTCATCGTGGCGTCTGCTTTCCGAGCTTCTCAAATGAGCAGCTGTATCCTTCTTGTGACGCACAATTTTTAGTGCAGTAGAGATAAACAGGCAAATATTGCAGACAACGGTGACACTCATGGGTAAGTAAAAATATAACGCCCTCGCCTCGTTCGCTGAAACGGAGAATTAAATTTTTCGCATATTTATACGTCGAATTTTGCAAGAGTTTAATTTTGACAATTCTCTCAAATCTGGTCTTGATAAAACACATGATTTTAATAAAACGTCACCGTCGTAAGTTATTAGTAAACGTTCACTTACTATTGAACCAACACTTCGTTACACCGATCTCCGGTCGGATCAATTCCTTTGGCACGCTGGGAACGAAATCCATGATGACACAAATGACGGTGAGAATGGAAGCGCTTCCCCACGCGTAAATCGAATACATAACGAATTTTTTTCTCTCTCGTTGCTTCACGCTTCCTTGTAACGAACGGAATCCTCTGTAAAATGTGATTTACATGCCATATTGTTGCCAGCAACAAGTAGAACAGGTCAGCATGCAAATACAAATTAAAATAATTATCGCTTTTGGTCGCGTTTCTCGGAAATATGACCGATGCGTTGAATTTTGTTTAATACGTTTTACGTAAGCGGTGTGTATCTATGGTACGTAATTGATAATTGAAAATTATTACTATTTCAAATTTAATTTCCTACATTTATTTAAGAAACGTATACAGAAAATTATTTAGAAACGTTTAAAGACTGACATGAAATATTAGATTGTTCTTGTAACTTTGAAAGATGTCTTTCAACTCTATCAATCTTAATTAAATGGGTAGCTCTTTGGTAACGCAATTAAAGTTTGAATGCTACAAGTTTTATATAAAAATAGAAAATGTAATCTTTTCGAAGATTTTTATATATAATAATTATATATAAATATTATATTTTATATATAATAATTATAATTATTCCTTCGTAAATGATTTTTTCTCTCTCTCTTTTTAGTTGCAGCAAACAATGCAATATGGCCTGATTTAAGTATAGAATGAGAAATTGAATGCACGTGGAGGAGTGGTATAGATGGACACGGACGATCAACATAAAAGAATTCAAGTTAAAGAATAATTATTAAAATTACATAAACACAATCGAGCTGAGCCGAAAGATGATTCACGCTTTCCCGCGAGGACACGCGTGTAGAGGCGATGACAATGATGTGCGCGGATGATGCGTGCACGCAATAAAGGAGGAAATTAATCAGATTCCAAGTACGATCCGCGCTGCACGCGCGCCCCCGAGCCGCCCGACACTCTTGTAATTGATTACAAGAGACCGGGCGATGTGCGTACACAGCAGTCGTCACACCCTTGTAGTAGGGTGAAACGGGCTTGGCGACAGCGGGGTCAGTTCATCTCCTCTGCGGGAACGGTAAATAGCGACACGTACGACAATATCGCGTCATGAAATTTCATTGACACGCAAGAGATAATAAATTACTTTATAGCATTCCACACGCGCATAATAAGAAAGAATGAAAGAACCAAAGCGCATCGCGCGTCGCAGGCATGACCAGAAAAACGTACGATTTGTATTGATAACGTTAAACGACTGTTAAATTGATTATCGCGACACGAATAATGATTTATATACTTGTATCGCAATCGTTTCTTAATCTCATTTTAGAAAATACGTTGAGAGGGTCTCCGTTAATGTAAACGAACTTGTATATTCATTAATAATTAATAAGTCATTGATAAATGAGCATGTTCGACGTATTCACGCAGCGTGAATACCAACGTTCGAGGATACGCTTTACTGACATTTTCCGTTCACCCGAATATTGCTTGTCCGAACGGCATCTCGGACCGACGTCCAACCGCGAAGGAGATCAAAATTAACTCGGCTGTGTTTGCACCACATACGCGCGCCGGTCACGTACCGGATATTAATTCGCGTCCTGTCGCTATCAATTTCCCCTATTGTTTGTCAATTATCAAATTTCTTTACCACACGCGCCGGATCAAGTGGCGCTTGCGAAAATATTTGGCGAATCAATTAACTCATTTTAACCTAGAACTCGATCCAAAAGCGTTTTATCTTTGATAAACCGTAATTAATGCTCGATCATAATTATAAATATATATATAATATAAATGGTAATTATATATAAATATAAATAAAAGTAATTTATATATATAAATTATATATAAAAGTGGGATCAATGGTTTTTTTTAGAATGATTATCATCGAGATTCAGGTCTAAATATTTTGCTCCATTTTGTTCAAGAAATATTACAATAAGATATTATCTTCAAAATCCAGATCAATGTTCATTTCTACTAACGCGGATTAACTTTAATCTCGGTTTAACTTAATTTTTATCTTTTTCTAACTGTTACAACTACAAAAAAATAAAAAGTAAATTAAACCGAAATTAAGTTAATCCGCGTTGGTAGAAATAAACGTAAATATCTCGAATAAAATCAAAAATTAAGCGACCCGACTGGCTATAATTTAATATGCAACATTAAACATCATTCGTCGCTAGACGTTGTATTTTAACTACATCGTGCGAACGCCAAGAAGTTTAGTGCGTCAAAGAAATGAAAATGTAAAATTGTAAAAATTGTAAAAATGTAAAGAAAATTAAACTGTACATCTTCTCCACTATATCCTCCACTATATACAATACATATAACGATCATTATGACTTTGACCATGACACGGATATAGTGAAGAAGATGTTCAGTTTAATTTTCTTTACATTTTTATAATTTTTACAATTTTACATTTTCATTTCTTTCACGCACTAAACATCTTGGCGTTCGCACGATGTAGTCAGGATATAACGTCCGGCGACGCATGATGTTTAATGTTGCGGAATTAAATTATAATATCTCACTTGAGAAGAGGACCAGATTATGGTTGAAACGTCGTGAGTTTTAATAAATGAGAATTGGCCAGTCGGGTCGCTTAATTTTTGCTTTGATTTTATTTTTAATTATTTACTGGCGAAGAAACGGTTATCATTGTTTTTATAAATATCTTGCTCTATTTCGTTCAAGAAATTCACAAGATTGTCTTTAAAAGATAATTTGATTGCAGATAAAATGTAGTATGGAATATTTTGATAGCCTACCCGAATGTCCACCAAATGTCAAAGCACATCACGTTTAACCAGAAGAAGCTTGCCAAAAACGAGAAGTGAATGATGAAGGCTGAAACAGAATAAACAACTATTAATCACACATTATGGTATCGATAAAGGCTTATGTTCGCCCGTGAAGAAACAGGTTTACTCTGCCTTTCTGCATCAGGAATTTATTTAGTCGAAAACGGTAAACCTTGACGATGATATGCGCTACATTGAATTAAACATTGCGATTTAAATATTATGTCAGAATCACGTAAAATCTTCCGCAAAAAGAAAAGGGAAAAAATATATTTATCTAAATAAAGTTCCGAGTTGATTGCATATCAAAATTTAAATTTTACCCGCTTTTTATTTGATTGTATTTTTCCCAAAGTTTTAAAAAAATTTTACATTCAAATTATCGGGGGAGAGAGAAATCATGTATTATATGCTGTATTATATGTGTTCACTGTATTATTATATGCTGTACCCAATATGATGCAGGCGGCATCCGATAATGATGTCTGTGGGATTTGCTGTATTACCGCGAGGGACGTGTACGCGACGAACAACGAGCCGACGTATCCGCGTAGCGTGTAGCCGTGCATGTTCTGAAGCTCCGGCAGTATGGAGTACACCACGAATGTCGTCAGTAGAAACGGCAAGGATATTATCAGACCTACATGATAGCCATCCGGGACCGGTTCCGAGGAATCGGAGGGATCAAAGCAAACAGCTATCTCGTACTTATCCCGTTGGAAGACGATGAGGCAGTATAAATCGATATCGACCTCTTTGATACGCGGTCGATACAGAGAGCCATTGAGGAGGAACATAAACGCGTCATTTGGTTCCTCGTCAGGATCAAGTACATAGCGTCCGACTTTCGGGCACGGATCGTGGACGGTCAGCTGAAAGATTTGGTCCACCTCGCCGATCGGTCCTCTCTCAAACGACTCGTTCGTCGCCTGCTCGTACACACCCGGAAAGGAATAACGCCCAACGTTCTCAACAACGCATTGGTCCATGATCATGCGAACGCCGAGGGGGCAGCAGAGCGGAATGCAGATACTGTTCTCGCACATCTCGTACGGAACGACGTTTCTTTTATTATCATCCTGAGAGAACTTTCCAAGGTGCTGGTACAACGTTAAGTTGCTTCTGTCTTCGATCAGGTCTTGCATCAGGTTTCCACTGGGTTCGTGTGCTGTCGAGTTGATCTTGTCATCTGTAGAATTCATACGAAGCTCCATCGACGTTTGATCGCCGCCCCCGTGATCCTTCGTGGAATGTGCGTGAAATTCATACCGCACCGAGTCATCATCCTCGTGGATACTCGTGGAGTTAAGACGGAGCTCGTACTGCACGCCGTCGTTACTCCTGGTGGAATTTTCACGAGCGTTATAACGCATAGTTTCCGCATCGCCGCTACGATTTGTCGTGGTAACATTAGTATGAATCTGATATCGCACTGTGAAATTATTCCGTTCGTTGTCGCTCGTCGTCGTCGTGGAATTTTCCAGCGGCTCGGAGGAGGAAGCGATGAACAGAAGCGTGCAGCAGCAAAGCGCGAGATTTCGTCGACGCATCGTCGACCTGTGGACACGTCGAAATTCACTGACAACCGTCTTGGTTTTCTCTTCGTGCTATCGTAGTCAGATGTGTCCAGCGACCGCAACGATATCGCAAACTACGGAAACGAGAAGGAGACGCGTGATGATATCGTTGGCCGCGACAGCGACGTTTTTGTCCGAAGGACGAACCTGTTTCGCAGCAAACATACAAGTGCATGCCAGGAAGGAAAAAACGATGAAAAAGGAGGTACCTCGTTAAAGCAGGTCCTCTTTTCGGCCGGGGATGTGGGTGATCAGGACAACGGGGGCGGACCCCCTTTAGAGATGACATTTTATAGTTTGCTTTCCGGAGCGTATGGTTTCGAGAGCGACGTGAACTCTCGTTTGCATTTATTTGTTTATAAGGGTTTTTAGTACTTTCTCAGGTCTAAGACGCACGAGCTTCCGGTTCGCCTCGCAGCAGCCGAGGTGAATCATCACGATTGGTGTTTGAGAAAACTTTAGTTTACACTCCACCTTTCAACGTGTAGTCTGATTTAGAAAAGAATCTTTAAAAATCTAAGGGTGATCTTTGAACTTGACGTAAATTGACTATGGCTGGGTTCGTCTTGATGCTTTCAACCGTAAGCCTCATTCTATTTTCGTTGCACTGAAAGCGTTAAGACAAACCCAGCCATTATATCATATAAATTTCGAATTTTGAAAAGTCCTATATTAAATTAATGCAATACCTATTTTCTATGTTAGTCAAATGAAAAAAAGCAGGCAGCTACATTAAGTATAAGACAAACGTATGAAACAAGCATAGAAGCAAGATAAAAAGAACACAATTTTTAGTACATGTAATTAGTTATACGACATATTCGTTTCTCATGCATTACTGCAGCAGAATGCTGACTTTCTCATCCGTTGAATAACACTATAAAACAATTCATATAATGTTAAACGTTAAACTGTAAATGTGACGTTATAATAACAATTTCTTCAAATGTCAATTTTGATATTTGCGGGAAAAGTAAGAGAGACATGAGATCATTTAGAAAGTTGCCACGCACTCGCGTTAAAAGCCTAGATCTCTCATTAAATCGCACGATTTCTAAAACCACGTTCCATCCGGTCTGACGCGGTCTCTAGAAGATATGCTATGCTTAATGTATATGATGTACCATAAATATATACATATAAACAATTCACAAAGGAATTATGACGATTCGGAAATCGATAACAGCGATGTTGATGCAATCAGCGATTAATTCCGCCGCCGCGATAACATATAAATCCATCTCAAGTTAGCATTAATTCTTCTTTGCGCAGTAACATGAGTTAATAGAAGTCGCATCATTCTGTAGGTAATACCGAATGTGATGCAGATGCCGTTTGGGATTTGTTCCTGCGGCGTCAGCTGCAGCACCCCCAGCATGCTGTACGCCAACGCTAGGCACCCGACGTATCCGCGCAACGTCAGGCCGTGCAGATTCCTCAGGTCGGGCAGCAACCAGTAGACAACATACGTGGCGACCAGGAACGGGACGGACGCGAGCATCCCGTAGGAATATATGACCCCGCCGTTGTTCTCGTCCTCGATCGTATACTCGTCCTCGCAGTAGAACACCAGGTATTCCGGGTACTCGTAACTCCTCACCCGCGCCAAGCAGTACTGGTGATAGTCGAGGAGACGATCTTCCGACACCTCGGTCAGGGGTCGCAATACGGAGCCGTTGGACAGCAGGTACCATTCGTCGTCCTGGTACGCGTGCGGATTCAATGAATACCGTTTCGCGCCGGCACACGGATTCCATGTTACAAAATCAAAATATTCGTCGCTCGCAGTGACGTTCGTCGGCATAAGATCCGTCTCGTAGATCGCCGGCAGCCGCACCGCTTCCGTCCCGTTCATGGTGGCCTCCACGCAGTCGTCCCCCTTGAGAAAAGTGCCGACGCGACAGCATAGCGACACGCGGGGCTTCCCGGAGCCGTCACCATCGATGCCGGTCGTCTTCTAGGAGTAGAGAGCCAGAGGGAACGGAGACAAATACTTAATTGTTAAAACTCACGATCGGACGTAAGCGGAGAGGAACCAAATGCTATGGATCTTCAAATTTCCGGCGTTATATCATATTACGTAGTTTGAGTATATCACATTACGTAGTGAATTATACGTAACAGGATTAAATATTAGTACCCTCCTTTTCCTTGCCGCACCCTATTGTCAGAAAATTATTTTATTTTTAGGTCCACGCTATTGCGCGGAATTTTTCTGATGACCGATACGTTAGTCAGCATTTTGATGTTGGCTCCTTTCCGCGTGTTACATCCAATTATAGTTAATACAGAAAATTGAGTCCGGTCACTTATATGAATTAAGTCGATCACAAATGGACAAACTGCTTCAATTCATTTAGCTGGTTAATTTACGTAATTTCTCTGTTCCATAAATCTACAATTGTTCTACATAATTTCATTGTATCTAGATGTAGCTACATTTAATCAAGAATTAATTCTCAAGACGCGCAACACACACAAATTTTCCCAAAAATCTTGATTAATTATAAACACGCAAACATAGTTAGTGAGTCGTTTCTGATGTTATTATTATCATATTCACGAATGCTATTACGCGAGAATTCGCTATTAAGTCATCACCACGAAATAATCGCTTTGGGCATTAAATATCATTAAGTAAGCATATTATAATACGCATAATAGCAAAGCGACACGAATTCCATCGACAAATTCCAAGTATAGGTACAGTAACGTAGTGTGTGCAATCGAACTTGGAATTATCTCTACCTCCAGATAAACATGAGGGACGATAAAATTTTCCTTCCATGAATCCTCTGGCTCTTCCTCTGCCTGATCGCTTTCGAGAGCGGCAGCCGCGATCAAGATCGCGAGAAACACCGCGAACGGGGCTGTTCTCAGATGCCGTTTCATTATGTACTAATTAAACTTTAACGAGGCTGCTGCTCGAAACGGCAACTCGAAACGGAGCGAATTATCGCCACCTCTCAGCGTTATCGCCGTGCGGAAGCTTACTCACGAAAGTGCCACAAGAAATAGCGGAAGAGAGAAAAAGAGAGAGACAAGAAACACGATGACTCTTTGAAGAAGTATGGCACAAGCCTTTCCCCCTCTCTCTATGCCCCATGAAATAATAAAAACAGCCAATCTCTCATTATTCGTTAATCTCACTACGTCTCGTTGGTGTTTTGTGCGTGTACTGCTGAACCAATAGAGTGAAAGTGATAAAGGGTGCGAACTTTTTAATCAGCGTGTAGTTTGACAGATATTGTGTGGATATAACAGCATCCATGGTCACTTGTGATGTAGTTATTTACAAAAAGCGTGCTATTCACAGATATGTAAATGATAAACGATTACATAAGTAGATATCTTACAAATACAAGATATGTTACAATTTCTAATTATTTCAGATATTATTTTGTAATTGTTATTCAAATATTATTTTATAATTGTTTTAGACATTGTTTAGGATATTATCTGTATCGATAATAATCTACAATCACGTTCTATATAAATATATAATAAGATTTTATCCTTTTAGTCATCGCTTCTTGGTTTTAAGCAAGGATTAATAAAACGTTAGCTGACGACTAAAATATACAAACACAGGTGAATTTGCATCTAAATTGTAATTGTAACTCTCATGAAATGTACACCACTGAAACACATAAATGTGTAAATAATCAAGCATCTATATACAACGAAATATTTGTACAGTAAATATTTAACAATATTGAAGCTGATATGTACAGTATGGGACATATGGGCACTCAATCATCTGGTGTGTTTTATGGAATAAGCAATCTGTCTACGTAAAAAATATTTTTACCTGCTATGCAATGTTGCAAAAAATATTCTATTATTGTGTATATATATATATATTATAAATACTATTCTGATAATTTGTTGATCAATGATTCCAGCGATCCGACTGTTCAAAAAGGAAACGTATACGTTCAAATACGTCAGAGTAAAACCAGATTTACGTCAGTACCGAGCTATCGACGTATGTGATAATAATTAAGTGTTTATCGGAGAGAACGGAATAAACGCGAGAGGAGGCAAAGAGCTCTTGCACGATTCTCTCCTTTCTTTCATCTCAAGCGAATCGTCGAAACGAATGAAAAATCCACCCGCGGTTCAAATATAGCACTGTTATCACTAACGATTACGATTGACTTTTCAGTTATCTCGTTGAATTCGATAAAGCCTAGCACTGTGTTCGGTTTTCACCGCGACTTTTCCATGATGACGGACGAGGGAAGAGCGCGCGAGAAACGCATGCACTCGCGCGAGCAACGGGACGAGACTACCAGACAACGAGCCGGCGGCGGCTTTAGAAAAGCAGAGGCTACCTGCTGCGAAGCCGCGGTATACAGGGCGGTTCGAGAGAAAAAAAAGATGTTCATTGACAAACTTCTCCGGTCTACGGGATGGTAGCTTGACCAATCCAGCGGCGACGTAAATTTAGACACTTGGCTGTTTAGATGTTTAGTGCTCCAGTGGAGAGAAGCGCTACAGTTTCGGGAGGACTACGGAAACTGAGAATAGATCTACGGACGATCGGACAACGAGCGAGCAACAGAAATTTCAAGTTGCACCAGGTGTTACTTATTCGTATACGGCCGAAAGATTTATCTCGAAAAGCTATTAATCCATGGTACGGCCGGAAAAGACGGTGGGAAGGATAGGAAAAGTCTCTCGCTGGTTCTCTCGCCAGCTCGATCCTCAAACTTATCGTATTATCGCCCTAGGCTACAAAAAAGAAAAAATAAATTATTGAAAAATTGAGATAATGCAATTATATTATATTTTACCGTTATCCGCATATACTTTTATCCCACCCTATAAGCGATGGTGCTTAACCGACGCGGAGGTATACAACGAAACGCTACGCTACGCAAAAACCGGTTTGTCCTCGCGTCGCCCGTATCTCCCATCACACTCATTGGGGGAATCATTAACATTTGTTTTACGGGAAATCGAAGATAGCGATGGCTCGAGAGGCGCCGACTTTCCTCGTTGAAAGGACTTTCTTGATCTCGCTTTCCGCGAATTAACGCGAAACGAATACCAAGGATTAAATTGTAACAGGAAGCGTATATAGTATACACAGTTCTTGCATCACTACTAATCACAGAGATATTGGAGTCACGCGTGCAGAAAAAAAAAGCATGATTCATACGTACACCTATTTACGATGTGCTCCATATTAATGGGTGGAATAGATAGTGATAACGTATATTTCACAGATAGTGATAACGCACGTACATGTGCGTTTAGTTATAATCCAGTTATAGAGTAATCAATCCTTATGGAGCCATGTTATGAATCTGTGATTGTTATTTTCATGAATATTAAAAAAAAATAAATTTATTATAAATGTCTCCTTCTTTCATGGATTAAGTTTTGTTAGAGAGAAAAAATCGGAAACTCTCTTATATCTAGAAGATCTATAATTTTTATTTATCCAGAGTAATTATATATACCTATTATTTTTATTTATTCAATATTTAGTTCTTATTTTAATTTTTTTTTCTGCGATTGTTCTATCGAACAATGCATTACGAATTAATCAATCCAACCGGTGATTAAGCGCACAACTTCGCGACTGTAAGTATAAGTTCATGATTAATCTTCTTCAGTCATCAAACGATAATTTTATTCGTGATAGACTATTTTTAAAAGAAGAAAGATGCGTGAGCATAAATTGAAATCTAAATATAAAAAATTAAAATATGAATATAAGAGATTTAAATTGTGTCTCATTTGTGTAGAAAAAACTTTTACCTAAATATATGGGATATTAATATCAAATAAATCATATTCTCGTCTCGCTTGAAATAATTCAACAATTTTTAAAAGGAACTGTAGACTCGCAACGTTAGTTATTAGAAACTAGAAATACCAGAGTGCTGCATGCAGAGTAATAATCGTTACATTATGGTAATTATCTAATTATTTAATTAACGTATAACGTCATCCGCTCTGTCCGGATTCGTGTAGATGATCTCTCGAGATAATATTCCCAAGATTATCATTCTGCATAGAAAATAAAGTGTAAGGAAAATAAGCGCAAAACGAGGTAGATTTGTTTCGGACATTAAAATATATTGCCTTGCTACGAGAGCTCAATTATTTTACCGCACGTAAACGAGGCGCGGTTATTAAATCTCTCCCACGTTACATACGGTATTAAAAGTAATAACGCCGCAAGATAATTATCTTTCAACCCTACCAAAATTGCGTCAAGTTTCCGATCGCGATAACGAATCGAAATATATCCGCGGCTGAAATTGGGACGGTGTTGACCGTCGGCAATTAGCAGATACTTAAGAGGAGGCCGCTTACCTGTGGTGAAGCACAGCCCGCGTATCGGAGACATGTAAATGTAGTTGACCAGGATCAGGAAGACGTAGGCGATGATCAAGGAGATGACATAGCACATGAGCGTCTTGCCGTAGAGGTTCCTCAACTCGGGGGTGATCGCGTACACCAGGAAGGTGGCGAGGAGAAACGGGATGGACACCATGATGCCCACATGGTGATGAGTGTGCTCGTTCAACTCCCTCTCCGGCGTATAGCAGACCAGGACGCCGATCCTACCGACGGTCACCTTCCAGTCGATGCAATAATTCCAGAAAGGAATGACCTTCCCGTCGGCGTCCACGAAGCTGCCGTTCGCCTGAAGAACGATCTTGTCCTCGTCGTAATCGTCGGGAGTGAGGACGAAGAACGTGTTGCCGGGGCAGACGTTGCCCTGCACCAGGACGAAGTGCTTTTTCAGCTCGTCGATGTCCTGAATCTCCTCGCTCATCTGGTCCCTCGACAGACGCAGATACTGCTTGTCTGCCGCGCTTGCCAGCATCGTCGTATCGTTCTGGGACATCTCCTGGCATATCGCACCCTCCTTCGAATTCCTGAGAACCTGGTCGTCGCGGCAGCATTTCCTGATGCAGTTGCGCAATCTGCAAGTGCAACCGTAAGTGAAATTGCCGCCGGTCCAGCGCAATTCGGCCGGATAGTCGATGCCGTTGTGGAAAATGCTGCCGTTTTTGTTCTCCGCGCCGTCAACGCCGTTCTTCGGACCGAGGACCACGCTGAGCGATGGCGAGCAGCGCGGATCGTCGCTCAGCGACGACGGCGGGCCGTCGGTAGCGGCGTCGACGACGGCATCGTCGGCACCGTCGGCCGTCAGCAGACCGCATGCAGCGAGGAGGATCGTCAAATTGAAGGAGCGGCCGCGCATCGCGACAAGGGCGACGAAGAGCGTAAACTATCGGCCGGAACCCGTGCGACGATCATCCGCGGTGGCTCCGCTTCGCGCCCGGCGCTCGGCGCCCGGCACATCTGCGTCGGAGGATGCGCGCCGCGACGAAGCGTCGCGACGCTTCGCGCTCGCACGCCCACGACGAGACTTTTCCCCGCTCGGGGAAGAAGGCCTGCATTCTTGAACGGAAGATGACGCGCGTCCGCTTATCTCCAGCACATATTAATGAGCCCCAGATAACCCACATGTCTCGAATCGCGATAGATGACGGGAAAGATGTCTTTAAGATGTCTTATTATGTAATATAACGTTTGTAAGACAACATATGTTCCAATTTGGGATATTATGTGCACTGGGGGCCGCTTTATGGGTTTTAATCCGGATCGATCGCTGGAACCTTTTGCCTTTCGTTTCCGCAAATCTTGCGCTTCGCTCGGGATCTGAAAGCTTTGACGAAAGGCAGGAATAAACGCGTGTTCTTCATTTATAAATAGTACTGTATTAGTGTATTCAGAGGACTTGGTTAAATGGCGTGTGTGCGAGTGGTAACGGTGAAAGGGCGTTGTGTGATTTTAGCTTTGTTTCTGTTTAAAGATTAGTATGAGGCGAGTAGGGGTAATGGAAATATAGGGTGCAAGCAGTAGGGTAGAAGCGTTGAGAATGAAGGGAGAATAGTGCATTCAGTAAAGAATGTTTATACATGTATAGCTAAGCTTACGTTGTCAGTGTTTGGAGACGAGGATCGAGGAAGTAGATCTACCAGTCGTTTTATGAAACTGTATCAACCGCGGCTTGTAACGACAAAAGTTAGATTAGTTTTGAATCCTTCCTTGAATCCTTGATTTTCGAATCTCCCTTATTCTGCCGCTGCGTTGTTGATCAATGTAATTCTTATGCGCGCACATGCATCTCTCGCTTCTTTGCCCGTGGAAGAAGCAAACGGAATATTACAATTACCCAACAATCGTACCTAGTAACGTGTTCTTGTTCAAATTCTCGAAGAAGTTCAAGAAAATGCAGGAGTATCGCGGACTTTTCTCTCTTCGAGCGATTCGAATGTGCGCTGCCATCACAATTCAATACTCGCGCCATCTACACGCAAAACGCTGAAACTCGTCAGGCGTTGCAGTTACCGACTGTCGATAATCGGTCAGTTTTATCAAAATTATTAATCGATGCGATCGATAATCGATAATAAGAAAGTTACGATTATTCCCGGTTGCTAGGTTACCGCATGCTTACGACATGGCGCTTCTTAAATTCGTGAAATTATTCTCAAATACCTGCGTCGTTTATTTTTGCAAATGTTGAATCTGCAATTTGCAAAATATTAAATTTACAAATTCTTACGTACATACTACGATCGCATACGCGGTTCAAATTGGATGAGGTTAACTCGTAAACAGCGTGAAGGACGAGATTTCAAGCTGCCTATCCCATCTGTCTGACCTCTGCTTCTATATTATTATTTTTTTTTCTCTTCCGAGAAGAGCTCGGTTGCACATCCGTTTTGTCATATTTTACAGAAATTACGAGAGAGACGGATCTTACAGGGGCATTTAAAATCCGAGTCCGGCAATAAGAGCGAGGCCCGAACGCGCGATGCTATCAGATAAGACGGATCAGCGGATTAACCTAAGCGGCCGTAATGTTATCGTCGAAATGCAAGCGAATCTCGACCGTATTGAGGAGAGAACGCAAACGCGAGAAAAACAACGGTTTAACGAGCTCGAGCGGCCCCCCAGCTGAGCAATTACCCGTGATTACGAGACGCCGCTTGCGAAACACGTTTACGATCGCGTGATAGACACCACGGAGCTTCCACTTCCTTCTGCAGTACAGTGGCACCCCAGCTGACTCGAGCTAGTTCGCCGTTGCCGTCCGTTGTGCTTGCCGATCTCGCGGCGTCGACAAGGTAATTTCTCATTCTTCGCGAGAGATCTGCCTCATTCCTATATTCGTCATTCCACGTGGCTGGCGGTTCCTCGAGTAAAATCCAGCCTCGATTTTTTTAATCGTTTGGCTTGGAATTTAAACGAGGAGACGATCCAGTTTCAAATATCAAAGATTTAATATGTGTACTCTAAATCGTTAATGAATAGCTATACTTCTGCTTCTCTCGAAACATTTCAACTCTAAACCACTTCTCTATATCGATGAGATTTAAGACACCTAAGGAATACTTTCTCCACTTTCTATTTATCCACTTGTTAATTTATTTCAGCAGGTCCCTTGTGTCTTGTTGCATTTCTCTGGTCGTAAGATTGATCGTGTTCCGTGCACATTGCACGCGAATAGTTCGGTCATGTGCCCGCGTATTATCACGCGTGATCTTTCGCTTTTTGCCGGATGACGCAAGAATAATAATCGGTCATTGGCAGTCATTGCTGGTCATTGCTATCTCGTCGGGGCACTCGCAGCTCGCAGCAGCCGAGCGTGTCGCAATTGGCGTATACGCAATTGTCAATCGTCGATAACGACCGACGTCAGTCGTCACCGACGTCACCGCATTAAGACACGTGTCACCGTGACATCACGTGAGAGAAACGGCGAGCTGCCGGAATTGCTCCGGATGTGCAGTCACGCGGGACGAGTGGGACGAGACACGTTCTGGCGGAAATTTCGTATCGTCCGCTATGAAAAATACAATCCTGCCTTCTAGTTTCCTTTTCTCAAATTACAGATCGACCGTTCTGAAAGTAATAAAAACAATGCGGAGCTGTTTTTTACTTCTTTCGTTTTTAATTTCCATCTTTTTTTTATTTTTTTTTTTAAATTTGTTTACTAACATTTTGTTATGTGTTTTCTAGATGACAAGCCTGGAGAATATAAAAAACATATGGAAAACTGCGGACGCTGTAACGTTCGATGTGGATTCCACGGTCATAACGGAGGAAGCTATCGACGAGCTCGCTAATTTCTGTGGGAAGGGAGAGGAAATCACTAAGTTGTATGTTTCTATTTGACTTTGCTCGCGATACGGACTGTTGGATTCCACACGCTTTCACCGACGCAAAAATGTCGTAATACATTTTTATTTTTCAGGACAAAGCGGGCTATGCAAGGTGATATGACGTTTCAGCAATCATTATCGGTAAGACTTGGGATCATAAATCCAAGTTTGACGCAAGTGAGACAGTTCCTGAATACGCATCAACCAAAATTTACCCCTGGCATCAAGTAAGATGTTCATGTTTCAAGATACAAGAACGGACGAGCGCGGGTTTGCTTGTGTATTGTTATCTTTAAAAATTGTCAAAATGTATTTTATAGAGACCTGGTGTCCGCTTTACAAGCTCGTGGGAAGGAAGTGTTTCTCGTTTCCGGCGGTTTCCGCTGTCTCATCACACCGATCGCTGCGCAACTTAACATCCCACCTGAGAATATTTATGCCAACAGATTAAAATTTTTTTTCACGGGTAAGTGGTTGCATCAAAGTATATTTTTATAGCTTTCCGTACATTTAGGAATAATTTACACATGAAACGTACAATGCACATTCATGCATACGCAAATATGTCATAGGGGAATACGCTGGGTTCGACGAGTCTCAGCCGACTTCTAAGAGCGGTGGCAAAGGAGAAGTTATACGTCTTATAAAAAAAGAAAAAGGCTTTAAAATCGTCGTACATGTCGGCGACGGCTCAACAGATTTAGAAGCCTCACCACCAGCGGATGCATTTATAGGTGTGTATATTCACTTGAGGAATTGTCCCTAAACATTCTATCTCATGTTAAAATAATGTGATAGAAGTTGTACTGCAAATCAAAGTGTTTATTATTACTACAGATATTATTTTTTATTTGCAGGATTCGGTGGAAATGTAGTTAGGGAAAACGTAAAGTCACGCGCGGAATGGTTCGTCACAAACTTTGATGATCTCATAAAATGTTTATAGACATGTAATATTTTTTATGAAAACGAAGTCCCGTTATTTTAGTCAAAATGTTTTATATATAGTTTTTTACATATTTAGTCAAAATGTAAAAAAAATTAAATCTGCTCGAACAAAAAGGATGGTTATTATTAACGAATGAAATAAAAATGCAACTACAGTAATTAATGCCGGCACAGTCTTGAAAATTCTAAACAATGTTCATAAATAACACACTTTATTCTACACGGTACATGAAATATACAATTACCTTTTTGATGCAGTGATTCCTAAAATCATATGCCACCTATGTATATAACATTTTATTAATCAATAACTATTACGATGTATAACTGTATATTCTAAACTTGTTTATAACCCTGTACATAATTACATTGCACAGTATGTATACAAAATTGCTTTTTTCTTTTATTTGCCGTTGTAGGCGAATCGAACGTCAGCGAGCGGTAAAATCTCGATGAAACAACGCGATAAAATGCGATAAAACACGCATTTTTCGTTTCATGGATTCTAAATGATGATCGCCACGAATCCGAACTTTAGCAATCGTAGGGTTGTCGTTGTGCATTTTTGATGACGTACAATTTGTCTTAGAAATTACGTATGTAAATTTCAACATTGCTCCATCGTGGTGTACCATTTAATTGTAATTAACGACAACCAGTTTTTTCTGTGAGAGCCAATCTTGTATCTTCCGTTGAAGTTCAACATTCGGTTTCACCATATCCATAGTGAGTGGAGATCGATTAAAAGGATCAGTTTGGTCGCTTAGCAAATGCCTGAAATACATTTATAAAATTTTTATATTGCGGTATACAAGTTAAAAAGTATCTGTATATAATTCGTGTGTGCCGGTATACCTTGCTATAGTCTGACGATCGATAGTTATTTGTGACGATGGCAAAACAACAGGATCCGTCATAACAGTCGACATAATTGGATCTAGAAATTCGTCGGGAACATCTGTTAAAATCTCATCTTCCTCTCGCTTTTGATTTGCAGCTTCTTCCACGCTCTTGGCAAATTGATCCAGATCGCCCAGGATTCCCACACCACCGATACGAACTACGATATACACACGATTTTTTTAGATTCTTTCTGCTGCCTTTTAGAAAAAAAAAACATATATATAGAAAATCTCTTACCGAGCACATTGTCCGCCAGTTTAAACAGTTCTGGACTATAAGATCGTCCGTCTTGAGACACGGCGAGTGTAAAGCTTTCACTTTTACTCAGATTAATATAGATTTCGCATATATTTAACACCAAATTTGCAGGATTGAATGCATATTCCTTTTGATCGTTTACCTAAAATTTCAGATAGATGAGATTGCAATAGCATAATTTTTATTGATTATTGTAATATTTACAGATTCTAAAAATTACCTTGAGATTTTTTTTATTCGGTCCTACCAGTTGCAGTAATAAATAATTAAGCATGGAAGCGATACGGTCCACCATGATTGGATGGCAGAAGATCGACTTTATTTCGGTAGTCAACATTTTTATCGTCTGTATAGTTTTTCTACCCAGAATATTATCAAAGCGAGCAATCATACCAATGTGCTGAAGATACGCTGCCTGTTGCTCGCGTTCATTCGGTGGCAATTTATTCCATTCTCCGCTTTCCCTTGTGTTCGAAAATAAAGCGACTTAATATAAATTTATCATAAAGTGTTTCATAGAAGTGTTTCATTTAAGAAATATGACACACACATATAATAGAAAATAATAATCTCATGTGACGTTTTTTTTTTTTTTTAAATACCTAGCTTGTAGCATTTGTCTCAACTGTGCCATATTTGATAAGGCTTCGTCCAAGAGAAATACAGCATCGTTCATCAACAGATTAATGAAACGCAGAAACAAAGGTGGTTGAACCGCTTCCATATTGCTTTCTGCTTCTTGAGCTAACGTACTGATACATTACAATTATATAAAATGCTTTATCTGCCAGGTGTCGAATATTAGATATCAAACGAGAACAGCAATTGAATTTTATAAATTCTGCTTACATAAAGTTATTACGATGCTCGGCAAGCTTCCATAAATAATCCATAACAATGTACATTGGACGACGGTAGTTGAACTTTTGTTCAAATTGTACACTTTGCCCGGTCATCTCGATACTTACAAACACATACAGCAAGTTGACAATTATCTGTTCATAAATGGAACAGCACGTGAGGAATAATCAGCTGTGGGTGCATCTTTTGACAATACAGCCCTAAGCAGTACTTTACTCACTTGCTGTCTGTACGGATGAGTGAGAAACAGCTGTTCCCTATGGAATGTTCCTAGGTTTGGCGTTGCTGGAGCAACATTCTCGTCTGCGGTCGGTAAAAGTGCCTCCAGGCTCTCGGCTAAACGCGCGCGCAGATGCGGATTGTACAGACGATGCTGGGACTCCATCAAAACTATAATCTGAAGGAAACCACGTATAACTTTAACGATCGCGATGAGAGTACAGCTCGTTCTACCTTGACTTACCTCCGTCAAGATCGGATTCAGAAAACTCGGACCCTGCTCCTCGAACGTGTTTGGACTTAACCGACGTAAGAAACACAAGAATCCAATAGTATTCTCCACTACGAACTCAGGAATGCATCTGGATTCAGAAGATGTCAATTTTTACATTAATTCCGTTTTTATTCCGTTTCCATTGCAATTTGTTATATGTATATTTGACATACCTTAGCGTAATTGGAACAGTTTCTGATAACGGGAATGTAACAGGTATATATTCTTTCGGCGCAAAATTTTGTTTGTCCTCTTCGGTTACAATGTGTAAATTGACTTGTGTCAACCAAAATGCCGTCATTGCGTGAAATTTCGCCAAGTGTTCCAACATTTTCGGGACCAGTAGACTCGCTTTAAGTGTTAGATATCTAGAAAGAATGAATTTTCTTTTTATATACCTTAAAATACAATTTAAAATAAGATACAATAGTCCGTATTCATAGTCGGATCTTATTTCAAGACTGTCTTAAGTAGTCTTAAGATGCTAATACAGCTCTTGTGACTGGTCCATAACATCTCAAGATCGTACTTAAGATAGTCTTAAATATAAGATCCGACTATAAATACCGGCCTATAATATATGCATAATCATGATAAAAATATAAACAAAATTAAAACAGTGCATGCATTAATGTGCTTTATATACTTTGTCATTTCGGTCTCCATTCGTTGCGTTATGAGTTCTAGCACCTCTGAACTGCCACCAGTTCGAGCATCGTTGTAAGCTCTTTGTATCCTAGCCAAATCTTGATTTGTTCTGTAGAATTGAAAGTAATGTTTAAGCAACGTTGAGCAGTTGACAGAAAATTATAAGATCAATCATTAGCTTACTTTAAAAACTTGTCCAGGATAACTCTGTAACCAAGATCTAATGCACGATGTGTTAGGAAAAAGCATTCTGTTATAAATCCGAATGAATCTGCCGTTGGCCGACTTTCCCCTTCTGGGGTTGGTATTAAACATGTCTCGGAGCTCAATCCTTTCATATGTATACCACGTTGTAGACTCTCGGCTTCGTCCTTTGCCTAGAAATGCAAATAAAATAAATGCTAATCGAAACTTATTTATTTACTGCATGTATTTGTACGTATGTGTCAGTTTCGTTGTGTCCGAAGCATTCATTTACTCAGACGCATTTCAACTAGCATCTGGGAGACTAATTGCATACAAGTACCGTTCCGTGTTTCTTAAATTCTTGAAAAACCAACCTCCGCACTACAGTATGTGGGATCGATCTTCGGTACTTTGGCGTCATTCAGTTTAGCGCAAAATGGTTGACAGAGACGTAACAGTACATTGCCCATGTTCAACATGAAACCATCCGACACGCACAGCACTCCCAGCAATCCCATCTCCATGTGAGAGTTCCAAAGTTTTCCTCTATTTGCATTCGCATGGAGGCAGTTACCCAGCCATTGCAAAGTCAAATGGCGAAGCTCAGTCGAACATTTCAACAGGGAGTGAAAGACCTTGTGCAGAGCCTCGCTCAGACTGCCCATGGCCACCGGTATGGTCTCCTCCATAATCGTATTCGGCTGTGATATTTGGACAATGTATAAAGCGAATCGCACAGCTTAAGAAACTACTTGATTAATAGAAAAAATCGCCGTACTTGCCGTAGAGGTTTGTCGAAAAGATCGTACGGATCTTTGGACGTTTTCGGTAAACAGCTTATGCTGAAGAACGCGCCCAGTAATGTTTCCGAATACCCGCAGCCCTGATTATTCTTTGGTGTGCTATGGCAAATTATTAGCTTTGCCAGTGGATCAATGGTGGAAAATGTATTCAGGAGAGCGAACCACTGTTTGCAGAAGGTGAAGAGATTGCTCTGAACTGCTTCCTTATGGATAATATCGAGGACTGGAGAGAACGACTTTGTAACTACATCCTCTACATCGCTTTCTCGATTCACCGCTATTAATTCTTCCACTATGCCGCTGACGAACGACGATAATTCTGACTCTGACGTAACGTCATTCATAAATAAAGCAACAAATTGGCTATGAATCTGAAAATAACGTACAACAGTTAACATCAGCTATTATGTACATCTCGCTTACTATTGATCTGTTTTCTATTGCTGAACCGATCGCACTAGTTCAGAGTTTATCTTTTTCCTTCCAATGTGGAGTAGAAAAGATAGACTCTGAAGAAGCGCAGCCAGTTCAGCAATAAGAAACAGACCCAATATAAAAAGAAATTTGGCACTCTTAGAAACTATTCCGTCATGAAATCACTCAATCATAAGTGTTAAGGTCTACTACCTCCTGATACTGAAACAAATCCGGCTCCTGCAAGGCCGTGTTGGCGTTTCGCAGTACGATCTGACAGGCGTTTCTCACGGTGTCCTCGACGCCGTTCGTCCGATAGCGCTTCAAACGGCAGTAGCACTCGTAGAGGTAGGTTATAACCTGCGTCTGCACGACGTGGCTGTCGACGTCTCGCGCCTTGGGTTTGGGATCCGGCAGCATCAGGCGCTCGAAGACGGCGTGCTCGATCGAGTCGGCGTCGACGAACACCAGAGAGTCTTGCGCGCGGCGCAACGTCAAGCCGAACACGTGTGCCATGAGTCGGTCGACCTTGTCGTCGAGATCCGCGGTCTCGGTCGCGTTCTCGACCGGAATCCCGGGCTCGTCCTTGCTCGCGCCCGACGACCGCCGTTCCGCGCAACTAGCGTCGTCGGCGCCGTCGCCGACGGCGCGATGCTCCGAGGAGAACGAGACGGCATCGTTATCCGTAGAGAACAGCCCGGCGAACGGGTTGCCCCTTATATTGTTGCACATGATTGCGGGTTGCCCCTTTCACAGCGAGATCCCCGCGACGGGCATGACTAAACCGCGAGCGTATCGACGTTCCCCGTCATTATGTCATGAGGCCTCGATGTGTCAAAGAAGTGTCCGCTTCTCCAACCTCAAACAACCTCAAAAGTAGTATTGCTCGATCATCGACGTTCCCACGAATACGAGAGACATTCCAGGAATGCGGAGCGATGACAGCGCGCCGTAAAATTGAGCGGCGGGTCGTCCAAACTTAACGACACGCTACAATTAACGCACGCGATTGGTTCTCATTCTTGTTTTTGGCCAATCACGTTTGACGGTTCCATCGTTTAACCAATAGGAAAATAAACTTCTTTAAATGTCCAAGTGCAAAAGGTGCGGACAACACAAACAGACCTTTGACGTTTTAGGTTATGTTGGATCAGAGTTAGGTTAGGTTGGACGAAGTTGGATTCTTCAACACAGAATTGGCGATTATGTTTTCGCTGTAAAGTAATACGAAGTGCACGAAGATGTTGTCGTTGAAACGTGGACTCGAGGCGAGCCTCGCGCAAGGTTTGCCGAAAGCGTCGAGGCTACTCGCGGCGTACTCCTCCTCGGAGACGAGCGGATCGGAACGTAGGTATCGGTTATACCAATGTTCCAATCTATTGCGCGACGAGATGACATACATACGTGTCTTCGTTTTCAGAATTTCGAGTACTGGAACTCTATCCGGGGTACAAGAAGGTAGCGCAGCAGAAGCGTAAGTCGCAACGGATCAGTGTCCCACCGCCCAGGACGAAGGAGATGCCCGTCGACCAGGACTGGCCGTCGGTCTGGCCGGGCGCGCGAACCTTCCATCCGGCCACAGTGCCGCTGCCGTTGCGCCAGGGGTACGTGGAGAAGGGCACGCCGCCCGACAAGTACGCCAACGCCGAGCTCTTGAAGATACCCAACTTCCTGCATCTCACCCCGCCGGCGATACGACGGCACTGCGAGGCGCTGAAGCGGTTCTGCACCGAGTGGCCCGCCGGTCTGGAGACCGAGGAGAAATGCGCGAGACACTTCCCCGTTGAGCTCATCACGTCCGACTACTGCTACTCCTCGCCCACCATAAGGGATCCGCTCGCTCGGATCGTGAGTCTGCGAGTGAGGCTGTCCTCTCTTCACTTGGATACCCATGCCAAGGACAAGCTGTTGCGATTACTGGGAAACAAGTACAATTCGGAAACCGATGTGATAACAATCACGGCTGATAGATGTCCGACCAGAAAGCAAAACTTGGAATACGCACGGTACCTCCTCACGGCGGTGTATCACGAATCTTGGGTAAGTGATAGCTTGACCACGTGAACAAACAGATGATTCAGGTAATCGCACGTAATTCACGAGCTTGGCGAGTGACGCGAGATCTTACTTGCAGAGGGTAGAACCGTGGGAGGCCGAGAAGTCGCTGGCGGACATGGAGTACTTTGACTGGGACACCAGCGAGAGCCGTACGAGCCTAGTGACGCTGTACAAGTGGCCGGAACCGCCGACCGATTATGACTACGAGACCATTCCGCACGCAACGGAATACAAAATTGCCGTTTCAGATCTTATAAACAACGGCGAGGATCAATATTCGGTCAACAAGTACAAGGAAGCTGTTAAAAATTTGTTAAATCTCAAATGCGATAATAAAGTTGAATCTTGAGTATAAAATTGAACTGCTTCACGAGCTCGATTTAATCGTTTTTAATCAGCGTCATCTATTTTCCCCGTGGATTTCCGCAAGCGGTGACCTACTCGAAAGCTCAATTCGCCGTGTACAATTTTACGCTCGTTACCCGTCACGACTAACATGCCAAATATAGCGAGATTATGCTGTTCGTAACAGTATTCGAATTTATACAATTTGAATAAAATGGTGACAATTGGAGCGTACGAAGAGTCAACTGGAAACGCTCGTTATCGTCTCGTCTTTTTGGTATATATTCGTCGAGCGTGTCGAGTCGCCTTAACTTCGCGATGTAAGGTAAAAGTTTCGACGACGAAATATCGCGTAACATTAACGATCAGCGCATTTCAACGATAGCTCTTATAAAATGCGCTGAGGATCTCGTTCCGTGTACCGCAACGCGCCCCTCCCCCGATATAAAAAGTTTGAATAGCCGCTCAAATATAAAAATGTTGAAGATTACGTTGCTCCTCGGTGTGTTCGACATTGTTCGATGCGAGATGCAGACAACGAGACTGGAAAGGACCGTAAGCGAAGCGCCGTCTTGCAGTAATCCGCCCATGTGTTACTTACCGGATACGTACAAGAAGGAGCCGAGGAGCATATCGTTTCCATTTTACCCGAATTTTCCGAATGTACACAAGCAACAGATTCAACGCAGTTACTACGGTGGATTCGGCTCCACGTTACCAGCTTATTATCACCAGTAAGTGTTTTTCTTTTAAATAATCGCTACCAGATGATCCTCTTGCCTTTCCTACCGTTGCAATATTCGTCGATAGTGATGAACGACGTACTACATTTCAGCGCTTTTGATCCCATCACCGTGCTGGCGTCACTGGCGTTTTTGGCATTTCTACTGCAATCATTCGCCACGCTTTTTGAACGTTCGAGATCAATGCTGCCGACGATAGTTAGCGGCCGACAATCGGACTTGAGTGCGCCGGAGATCCCGAAACACGTGTCGTACGCCTTGCAGGAATACGTGAGTATTCCGAAGTTGAACGATAGCTGAGTGACAAACAACAAGAGTATAATGAACGTGGTGCTTTCCAGGAAAATCTCAATGAGGACTTGGAGAAAAAATAATCGCCTCGACTTTTTACGTGCATTTAGAACAATGTTGTTTTGCAATCTACGAGCGATCTCTAGGAAAATTTCCGTAAATAATTTATTCTCTCCTTAAGGATACATACAATTAGTCGACATTCCCCACAGCAGAACACTTGTTGTCAGTACATATATAATCTAATAATTCAACTTTTGTATTAATTTTTACTTATGTGACGTAAATCTTTAAACATAAGTTTGGTACATTTTGGAGTATTTTAAGAATATAAATGCACTCTCTCTCTCTCTCTTTCTTTTTCTTTGGCAACGGAGATTATACGGAGTTTTGCATAAATTAAATTATTAAATGTAATTTCCGAAGACAATAATAAACTGAAGATTACGCACGACTGTTGAGCGCACTTTGTCCGTACCGTTTCGTCAGTCTTGAATAAATGTTTTAAAAAGATATTACATCATACAAAAATACACGATATAGCTTACAATTTTGAAATTTGTCATTTTCATTTTCTAAACATACACGGAGAAAGAGAGAAATATTGCTTGCACAATTACATGTATGTATATATATATATCTTTTCTTGCATTAAGCTAAAAAAACATACATAGATAACATAAAAAGAAGTCATTTTATTAGAATCCTTGACTTTACCTCTTTAAAAGCACGTATAGTCAATATTTATTATATTTAAAATCTTGTATCTATTTAAAAAATCTTGTCAAAAGTCTTATTACTTAACGCAATGTTCGTAAGGCCACCATCTCTTCAATCTTGCGTCCAGGTACCAAATTTTTGTCTACTATTACCATGGAACTCTAGTAGACGGTGGAGCTGTATTGGGTCTATGATAGAAAAAGGATATACGGATATAATACAGATAAATCCTTAATATTAGACCTGTTCATTTTAGTTGAACTTCTTGCACGATTTATTTTTCCTCTTTTCACGTTGGAAAGAAAAAGAGAAAGGATCAACTGTGCAAGAAGTTTAGCTAAAATAAACAGGCCTATTCTCATAAAGATGTCGAGAAGAATTTAGACCATGCTAAATATTCTGTTACTTACTTTTTTCCAATCGTTGACTTTTGATACGGATGGGTCGTCATTAGTCCGCGCCTCTCTTTATTACGTATCGCCTTAAGCGCCACGTCCGTTTTCTCATCGCTATTGTTGTGCCGGGAAAGAGACGAAAAATTAGACGACGTATCGCTCTTCAATCTATTCAGAATGGCGATACTCTTTGCACTCATTTGTATAGGCCTCTGTTTGTTCTCCTTATCCACTCGACCAGTATTCTGCACGACAGTCTTGTTATTTGTTCCCAGTCTCTTCGTCTGCTTGGAAGGTGTGCTGCTGTGCTCGCTGTTCTTGTCAGACAACACACGTTTCCTGATCACGTTCTTCGTAGCAATTCTTTCCCGTTGAGTCTCTGGCGCAGATTCGTCCCTCGGCGCGGGTTTACTCTCGCAACTACTGCTTTCGTCGGCTATGTCGGAAATATTGGTGTCGATATTTTCATTCGCGCTGAAGGTAGAGTTCAAGATGTTCATGTTGCAAACATTGTGCTCTTCGTCGTCCATCTCCGGTATCGCTGTGGCGACCGCCGGCATCGCATTATTCAACGGATCCATCCCGGCCGTGCTCAGACACGTGATCATGTTGAAATCGTCCGCTTTGCCCGTCTCATCCGAATCGGACCACTTGATATTTCGAAAACCCTCGAGCAACTTTATCAGCTCCTTGAACTCCAGCTGCATCTTATCGGTCATCGTGCCGTAGCCCTTCACCATGTTGTAGTAATTCTGCAACGTGTTGCTCATATTTTTCGTTATGGTGTTAATCGACTGCCTCTCGCACTGCATGAGACTGCTGAGCTTCTTCATGTGCTGTTGCATAACGGGGATCCAGCATCTCTCGATCTTGGAGATTTCCAGTGACAGTTTACTCTGCAGATTCTCGTCGAGCGGTTTAGCCTTCGCTTCCTGTATCTCCGTCTCGACCGAGCACAATTCCTGCCACGTATCCTGCATCTGCGCTTTAAGTGACTCTCTCTGCCGTTGGAAGTAATGCAGAGATTTGTTGATGCGCGACTTTCCGCTGGCGTTTTGTTCCTCAAGCGACAGGGCGTCGCTGGCCGCCGTTAGATTGCGCAGCCTCTCGTCCGCGTCCCTCTTGTAGAGTATTCTACACGCCAAAATCTTATCGGAGCTCTCCAGAGCCAGCATCCTTTCTATCAAGTCCTTCTTCTTCTCGTGCAATTTTATCATCTTGTTGTACGTCTCCAGCATGACGACGTTCGGCTTGCTCTCGACCGGCTGCACCATTCCGTTCTCAAAAGCTGCCAATTTCGTCTTCAAAATATCTATCTCCTTCTTCTGTTCCTCCACTATCTTGATATAGCCAGCAACGTGCATCTCGCAGGACACATTCTTCTTGGCGTACGATTTGATCTTCTTCGCCCGATTCGCGTATCTCAAAGTGTTGTACGTATCCTCGTAGGTGAGGCTGGAAGGAGCGATATTAGCTATCATGACGGTATGACAGTTACCACCGAGCGAATCTTTCAGTAGCCTCGTGAGTTTGGAGTCCCTGTATGGAATATGTTTTATACCGTCTGCTAGATTGTTTATGCAGTTCCCAAGGGCCAATAAGGATTTGTTGATGTTAGCGCCTTCCTTAAACCTAACACCTTTACATCCAGTGGCCGAGGCTCTTTCCGATCCCGCCAAGTCAATCATAGACAGCTTGACACGCTGCACCTGACTGTCCAGCTTGTTGATTATCTTGATGTACACCTGAAAAACCGCGTGGCTCCTGCTGCTCTCCTTGTTCGCGTCCGTCGGATGCTGAGTGCGATTCTTGTTACCCTCCGCCAACAGCGACAGCAATTCGTCCGCATTCTGAATAGCGATCGGTTCTAAACCGGCGACCACAACTCCGCATCTACCGTCCTCTCTCAGATGCAACTGGCCAGACTTGTGCAACAAGTCCTGCACATTCTCGTTGTATATCTCCAGATAGGACACGCCCAGGTTGAATTCACGATGCTTGCTCTGATTCTCGATCTCGGCGAACAGCTCCGCCACAGTTCGATACGTGATACCGGGGTCCTCTCTGTTTCCCAGCATGGTATGAGTCTTACCGGCGCCGGTAGCGCCGTAGGCGAACACCGAGCAATTGTAGCCGTCCAGAAGGCTGCTGATCACGCTCTTGGTGCTACCCTCGAACACGTCGGTGTTGGCGGAAGTTGAGTCAAAGACCCTGTCAAAGATAAACTGCAGCTGCTTGTTTTGCTTCTTCAGCATGTCCCTACCCTTCTGCGCCACATTGTGGAAGAAGAAGGGCGTCGCCTGTTCCTTCGGGTCGAAGATCAGCATCTTGTCGTCCACCACCTCGATGATCGTCCTGCTGTTGTCCTGCAGCTCCCGCTCGTTGGGCGGGCGTACCCGCACGATCACCTTGATCGATATCTCGGAGGTCTCCTCGCTCTTCATCGCGGAGCCGCTCGTGCTCGGCTTGACCGTACCGCCGGGCGACAACCGCCTCTTGATCGCCGCCTTCCTGGCTTTGCTCGGCGAGAACGCCTTGCCCAGATCCTTCTTGTTGAAAACCATCGTTAGTAGATCTACGATCGATACGAGTTTTTACCTGTTTTCCGCGAGCAAATTTCAGAAATCAAAGGAACACACGTCACTCACGTTGTTCTCACATCGTTCCGACATCGCCCGAGTCGTCTCGCCGCTGCCACGGAGGACCTTTTTATTCTGGCGTTTTGTCGTCTGTCCCCCGTAGTCGCTGCTTCAACTCGTGCGCGGAACTCGTAGGGGCAAACTCCCGATCGCGAAAGCGGAGGAGACGAAGAGAACCGTGTTAAAATCGACGCGAACCAGCGAACGCTCGTCACCGCAACGATGCACGCGGAGGAAGAGCCAAGCCGTTTGGCGTTACGTTGAGCTTTGAAATTTAAACGCCCGACGATCGAGTGCAGTGGCGCCAATTGTGCGACGTTAAACGCTAGGGGAATTTGACGGTCGGAGTATTTCAGGCACGATTTCCAACGCGCCGTCGCGATATGGAAAGAGATTTGTTCGTGTTGTTTGAGAAATTCTCAAAAATAGGCTTTGAAAGGCCTAATTTGGCTTAATTTTCTAATTTTGAAAAAAGAATGTTAATTATGTGCTTTGTGGTTGAGTATTTTGATTATTTATCGGCCCAAAGGACACTCAGCCAATCAAATTGCGGCTTTTACGAAAAAGCGGCAATTTGATTGGCTATCCGAATGCAAATGGCAGATCACAAGCAAGAGGAGAAATTAAGTTTAAATGTCATCACCTGATTAAATACATGTTACAGTTAAAAATAGAAGAATTAAGAATGAAAACGTCCTACTGCATATTCTTTTTTAATTAATAAAGGCTTCCGAATCTTAAATTCCGATATTCACTGTCAGTACTGCAAATCTATATTTTACGTCACGTATACTATAGATTTTCAATACTAAAAGTTGCTGACGGTGAATATCGGAATGCAGCCAAAATTTAGCTATTATCTAGCTTTTTTAAAAATATACTTTTTCTTCCTTTCTCGCAACTATTGGCAAACCGCAACACCTATAGGCAACGACCGCCGCGGGGGTCGAAGTTCGCGGCGCGCATGGGTCATGTGATGTTTTGTATGTCCATTCTCGTATGATAAACGCCGAAGGTCTCGCACGTGTTTACTACTTTACTGCTGATTTTGCGCACGCTGCATCACATATCGTAAAGCGAGCCAACAAACACAAGAAGAAGATATATCGTTAGCGGCAGCTTATAATGTCGCGTAGATCCAAGCTAATATTTTATCTTACGAGTCTTTAGTGGTCTCTAGACACGTCGATTAACCCCGGAGGAGAGAGAGAATCGTCTTTATTACGTAAATCGCAATATATTAAGGGGTGCAGAGTCCTCGCGCGATATCAAAGTCAAGAAACGCGCTGCTACCCGCGTTTACTTTGCGCGTCTAACCTATAAGAGGTTGAAAATGTGCTGGAAAAGTGGAGGAGAGGAGGAATATTAGCACGAAGGAACGCGGCGACCGGAAGCGCGGCGACCTGTTCCAGGGATAGGATGGTCTTGCAAAAGATCAGCTATGACTTCGTCAAAGGTTTCCGACACGTGCACGCCAGGACGAGCGAGTCCTGTGGCAACAAGTGCTTCCAACGATTGTACATGGCACTACCGCGGCTCACGCCGCAGGAGGTACATTTAAATCAAATTAATCAACGTTTATTTGATCTCTTACTCCACCTATACATCGTGCGTAACGTCGTTGTTGTCTGGTTACAGGTAACAAGTGTTTTGCAAGCCAACGAGTACACCAAAGAGTTTTCTGGATCGGGTTCCGTGAAATATTACGACTCTAATCAATTGGCGTCTAATAATCCTATAGAAGATACGAGATCCGAGGCTCAATGTTTGTTAACTAAAGGTACAGAAGCGAAACTAATGGCTAATCTTTGAAATCATTGGCTTTAACAGGCCGCTCAGCCATTAAAGTGAAAGATAATACTAATTATACGGATGTGATTTTGATATCGGGCATTGACATTCACAGGATTCCTTGCTTTTATGCCTCAAACGCATCGTAGGCCAGCATTCATAGTCAGATCTTGTGTATAAGATTGTCTCAAGTCTGTCAGATACTCTGTAGCTAATGAAACGAGTCGTACAGCATTTGAAGATAAAATTGAGACTATCTTAAAATATAAGATTTGACTGTGAACAGTCTTCGATTATGTTTCTAATTTTTTTTATCTCTTTGTAGGTATGTTAATGGGAGTTTTCGATGGCCACGGTGGTGGTGCCTGCGCACAAGTGGTGTCGAAAAGACTGTTTCATTATATATCTGCGTGCCTGTTACCGCCAAAATTTCTGGAGCAATACTTGAATTCTGTTGGCACTGACAGAAGTTTGAACTTGCTCGAAACCTTCAACGATAAGGTAGAATTTGTAGCCGAGATCAGAGATCTTTATCAAACGAGCTTCTTAAGTTTCGTGAGAGACTTGGTGCATTCAGA
This sequence comes from Temnothorax longispinosus, assembly GCF_030848805.1. Taxonomy (NCBI): domain Eukaryota; kingdom Metazoa; phylum Arthropoda; class Insecta; order Hymenoptera; family Formicidae; genus Temnothorax; species Temnothorax longispinosus. The sequence continues at coordinate 2,048,589 of NC_092368.1, read as the reverse complement.
TACCAGGAAGGAATTTCAAATGGAAAAGGCCTTGGAAAGCGCATTTCTCAGACTAGACAACGATTTATCGACCGAGGCTCTGTTGCAATTGAATAAGAAAGATGCTGCGAGGACTCTCGCTGTCGCAATGTCGGGTACGGTAGCCGCTGTGGCGCACATAGACGGCCCCCATCTCCATGTCGCCGGCGTTGGCGACAGTAGGGTCGTCTTGGGAGTGCTCTCAGGTTCGTCGGTGTTTCGTCATTTATTATTTTAGCCGATGTTAAAAAGGTAAAACGTACTGATGAGTCCTGTTTCGTTTAGAAAGCGATGGATGGTCGGCGAAGATGATGACGGTAGAGCACAACGCGGATAACCGTGAGGAAGTGGAGAGGATCTTGTCGGAGCATCCGACGAACGAGAGATCGACTGTGATTAAAATGGAAAGACTGCTCGGACAATTGGCGCCGCTTCGCTCGCTAGGCGATTTCCGCTACAAGTGGAGTAAAAATATTATGAAGAGGGTCGTGGTGCCGTTCCTCGGCGAGACGGCGATCCCAGCGAATTATCACACGCCGCCCTATCTAACGGCCAATCCGGAGGTCAGATATCACAGGTTGACGCCGAGGGACAAATTTCTCATATTGGCCAGCGACGGACTGTGGGACCTGATTTCGCCGTTGCAAGCAGTGCGCCTGGTAGGCGAGCACATGAGCGGCAAGGTCACGCTCAACCCACTGAGATTACCGCGTAAAAATATGAAATTGTCGGACATAAATGAGATGTTGCTGCAACGCAAGGAGGGCCTGAAGAAGAAGCCCCTCGACGGCAACGCGGCGACGCACTTGCTGAGGAACGCTCTAGGTGGCACGGAATACGGGATAGACCATGCCAAATTGTCGCAATTGTTGACCCTGCCGAGCGAAGTGGTGCGGATATTCCGCGACGACATCACCATAACGGTCGTCTACATGGATTCGGAATTTCTGAGACATTGCCCTCCGTAAATGCTGTCGCAATATCTCCACTATTTTTCAATACTGGTGTTATATCAGTATACAGCTTGTTATTTATTTAGTTAACAATAAAAACAATTTACATGAAAACAGTACTCTGAATATCTATAATATGTTATGTATTATGTATGTAGTATGTTACATAACCCTTGTTACTCCGTCGATTTCGGTTAGCGTATTCTGTTTTAAATTTAAATTGGCTGAGAGCGCGACTCGTTTTTTCGACTCCGTGAACGATCCCGCGTTAAAAGCCCACTCTCGGATCGAGACAATCGGATAACAGAATACGCAAGAGTGTTTAAAACTATAATCAAAGGTGATTAGGAAGTAACTATATAAAATCTATGATTTACAATTAATTTGTTAGGTACTTATCACTTAGCGATTATATATAGCGACGCATTAAACACAGAGTTTGCCATATACCTCGTAAATGTATCACCAACACTTTTCCTACTTTGCACTTTATGATAAAAAATTATCTACCTCTTGTCTGACTGTCTGATAAAAGTCGAAGAATTTTTTTATCTCAAAATATATGGTTTATTTCATAAGTTATGTATCATTTTCGCTAAGTAAATAAGCGATAAGCTTACGGTACCGGATTGCACTCGCTGTTGCGCTTAAGAAAAAAAAAAAAAAAAAGTAGAGATCTAAATAAGGAGACGAAGGACAAAAGATCGTTTCCGAGAGAGAATATAACGTATTTATACAGATATTATCAAGCGTGTTATCATAAGAGGAATAAGGCAAGCATGTATAACTAAAAATATTTGTTGAATTATAAATCCATTAACTTAATTGCGAGATATTTCAAGAGTCTCTCAACCCTCTTGACCGAAATCTTCCTTAAATTTCTCTAACTTCGCCAAATCTTCTTCATTCACTGTGGGACGGGTCGTTGCTAGCGATTTCATCATGTCTTTCTGTAATGTGTAATATAATATATGTCAGATATTAAAGTATATCCTTCTTGTATACAAGAAGAGAAATAGGAGGAACATCTGTGAACCTTACCATGGTAACTGGTGGCTCGAACAATTTTTCACCATCGACTTCCATCCAATTCATTTCTATGGCAGCCGGATCGCCGGGGGAGCACGGAGTAAGTAAATCGTCGACGATAACGGAAGGATCCCTCGGCAACGGTCCTTTAACGCGCTTAAAGTGTGTAGCCATTTGCACTTGTCGGATCGGCTGCATCAGGGCATCCCGTACAATAATGCTTATATCAGCTCCCGAATAACCGTCGGTGGAAGCCGCCAATGTCTTAAAGTCTTCCTCCGTCAAACAATGTGCCGTATTACCCATGTGGAGCTTGAACATAGCGGCGCGCGCCTGTTTTCCGGGCAACGGAATGTAAATTCTCTTTTCGAATCTTCGTCTGATCGCAGAATCCAAGACCCAAGGTATGTTGGTGGCCCCCAGCACGAGTATATTCTCATTATGAGTCCCTACACCTGTTGTACATATGTAAAAGCATTAGTCCAACTGGATTCGCGATCGCTCTGGCAAAAGCCAGGAGCGCGAGATAGATATTCGACATCAAAAACGTACCTTGCATTTGAACTAGAAATTCTGTTTTTATTCTCCTCGCGGACTCTGACTCGTTGTCGGAACGCGACGAACAGAGCGAGTCTATTTCATCGATAAATATTATGCTACGTTCCTTTTGTCGCGCTAATTCGAACAGATTTTTCACAAGCTTCTCCGACTCTCCTAACCACTTGCTTACTAGATCCGACGACGACGCGGCGAAGAAGGTAGCTTGATTAGCTTCCGTCGCTACTGCTTTTGCTAAATATGATTTACCGGTTCCTGGTGGCTAAACGGCAAATTAAAAATATGACAATATATATATTTCATTGACCAAAAATGTACACAGTCAAATTTGCCGTACTATAAATTACTTACTCCGAATAACAGAATACCTTTCCAAGGTATGCGCCTCCCCGTAAAGAGATGAGGAAAGTGCATAGGTAGAATAACAGCTTCCTTCAAAGCCTCTATGGCTCCATCGAGACCAATCACATCGCTCCAGTGAACATTTGTGTTTTCGCTCATTATAATGCCTTCCAATTTACTCTGCAGCTTCTTCTTTTCGGGGTCGCTGTCAGTGTCACTGTCACCACTGTCGCTCTTCTTATCCTCGCTCTTGGCATTATCTGCCCCAGCCTTGACCGGCTTTTTCTTGTTCTTCTTCAAGTACTCCTTTAATTTTTCTGCTCTCTCTAAATACTGCATACATTTCGCTCGTATGCTCTCCTTCACCTTGTCTCCCTGCGTCTCGTCTGAAATCCATCGTCAAGCTAATTAGGCTAATTTAAGATACAATTAAATAAGTTGGAAAAAAAAAAATATATATATATATATATACACAGAAACTAATATAAAGCTGTCGAAGATCTAAGCTTGGATCTAAATATGACTCTTGATTCTAATACAATTGCGTTCATATACAATTCGTATATAATTTGTTTCGTTAAGCAAGCAATAAATAATTTTCGTTAAGCTCACAATACTACAGCAATGTTTAACTTAATCTTGAAAGGCTCAAATGATTAGATGCTTTGTGTCCGATTTTTCAATGTTCAATGTTCACTTAATACTAAATATTAAAAGTTCTTTACTAGACGTACATTTGATTGCGTGCAAAAAGTATTCGACGCCATGCTCGTACAATCTGAGGGCCTCCTCGTAGTTCTTATTACGATCCTCCTCCGTGGCCTTTGTCACAAGATCTATGGCCTTCTGCAAAATCATCGATCGCTCAATAATTCTGTTGCCCGTCTCGCTTCCAAATACAAACGCATTGTTGTCAAACGGCTTACCTGCAGTATCGCCGAAGCCATGCTCTCAGCTCCTTAAGATGTTGTTGAGAAGTCGGGTGCACGACACAGGCCTGTCAAAACCGCTGAAACGATTCGTCAATTAATAACCTTCAAAGCGGAAAACGTCAGAACGTCACTTATCGATGATATCACGACTGGCTACTCCGGTGTCGTCGTAACCATCACCGACGCGATTCTCGACGAGGCATCGACGTCATCGCGACGGATATCTCTCGGTTACGATCGAGCGCGCGGCTTTGACGAACTTTGGCGAACGCGAAATGAACGTTCTCGCCGTGGTGTTGATGCCGTTGGAATTGCCTTTTCTCTCGTTTACGCCTCGTCCTTTCACACGTTCTCCGTAATTACGCGAGACCGAGACCGCGGAGAGAATCGTTCGCGACGACGCCGGAAATAACGTCGCTTAATTATCGTACGGACGTTTCGCGGAACATACGATACGTACGAGTGTTCTTCCTGGAACAATGTTGTCACTGTAAAAATTCAGGATGCCCTTAAACAAGTCCGCAAACTCGCCGTCATTTTGATTTTAGCCTTTCGGACGTTCCCCGTGGAGTGCTCTGTTTTCTCTCTGGAAATCGATGCCGTTTAACCTCGCCTCGCCATTGGCCGTGCAGCGTAGACGTTCGGTCCAGTTCGGTCGGCGCGGAACGAACGGACGAATCGGAGCGCGAGACTGCAGCGGCTGGCAAAGAGCGGCGTTTCGGAACGCGCGACGACTCCGTGCGCCCGGGAGGGACAAAGTTTCGGAACGCGGCTTCGCGGCGTCACGTGGCAGGCGCGCGATGGGAAGAGCGGCGCATGCGCGGCGCAGCCGTGGGTTTTAGGTTAGGAGAAAACAGCTGATTCTCGGATCTACACGGTGGAGTGGAGTGGAATTGTGGAGAAAAGGTCGTTCGGGGTCATCGAATTGATTCCGACGATCCTGGCCGTCGCGGTCGCTCTCCGGGGTCAGCCTTGAGGGGGGGACCTCGCGGCGGGGGAAGCCGCCCGTCGACCTGGACGTCTCGCAGCAGTCGCAGTCGACCGACGGATCACCCCCGCATGATCAAAACGATGGCTGGCTCGGCACTCAGACGACTGATGGCGGAGTACAAACGTGAGAATCGTGACTTTCTGATCTTCCGCGCCGTCGATCGCGGCGAGGATGATTTTTGCTCGCAGAGTCAGTAATGCCTGCACTATGACGATCATTGCAGAGCTAACCTTGAACCCGCCGGAAGGCATCATCGCCGGCCCGATTAACGAGGAGAACTTCTTCGAATGGGAGGCCCTCATCACGTAGGTCTTTCCTCGTTCTTTCCTTTTCGGGAAACTTCCACTGTCGACTTCTCTGCCCGCGTTGTACATAGTTTTTTTTATCTCACTGTTCTTCGCGCATGGATTAGTAGAACATTCATATTTAATGCTGAATAAACAACACTTATGTAGGCTCTCTCAGAAATTTTTCAATATAAGTTGGTGGAATTTTTAGTGGGCCAGAGGGGACGTGCTTTGAAGGTGGCATATTTCCAGCGAAGTTAATTTTCCCTCCGGATTATCCATTGAGCCCTCCGAAGATGCAGTTCACCTGCGAGATGTTTCATCCCAACAGTAAGATATCGCTATTATCAAGCATATGAGATAAGATGTATTTCGGTTATCAAAAATTATTGGTTGTGTAGCAACATTGAGATTTCTGTCGGTTAACTCTGTCAATTGAAATTGCATCTTTTCTCCTTTCGTTTAGTCTACGCGGATGGAAGAGTCTGCATAAGCATACTGCACGCGCCTGGTGACGATCCGATGGGTTACGAAAGCAGCGCGGAAAGGTGGAGCCCGGTGCAGAGCGTGGAGAAGATACTGTTGAGCGTAGTAAGTATGCTGGCCGAACCGAACGACGAGAGCGGCGCGAATGTGGATGCCGCCAAGATGTGGAGGGAAGATCGCAAGGAATTCGAGAGGATAGCGCAAAAGCTAGTGAGAAAGACCTTGGGTATTCCACCTTAAAATAGAATCCGTCTGCTAAAAGGGAAAAGGGAACGACGGTTACTGTTACTCTCATCAGTCAACGGCATTCCTGTAGGAAAACAATAAATTTTTTATCTGAGCAGTAAACACAAATCCCTTGTGCGCGAATAATTCTTGTTCCACCGGTTATTCGCACGAAAATATTACTATTATTTTTATTTTGTAAATTTTATCCTTACAAAAGGGACGAAACTTTGATCCTTGACGATACGAGAATTCGGGGCGTTGTTTTAATCTCAAAAAATGTTTATTTTCAACATTGCAGTACAAACATGGGTAATCAAATACATACGCGATTATCTCATACGCTTACATATACCATGTCACTGTGACAAACCGATAACGAAGGACAGGATTCGTTTCTTGTGTTCGGGTGCGTGATTGACGTTAAGTATATATATATATATATTAGTTATTTAAAATTATCAACTGATCCCACAAATTTACCCTACGGCGATGTTAAAGTAATTATCACATTCGCATATGGTGTTACATTATTCGCATGTAAATGTATATCGGCGAAAACGCATTATCAACTAATGTGTTTTAATTTAATATTCGGAGGAGCTGGAATACAGATTAAATAAATATATTTGTAATATTTTACAAAGGTGTGTGTGTAATGAAAAACGAGCAGAGTAGTGGTTCTTTCACTGAAAGATCGGATTTTAGAAGACTCGCAAAACATTGTCGAAACAAAACGGCGATATACTGAATTGCTCTCGCGCAGTCAGTTATCTTACTTCTTTTTTTATTTTTTTTTTTACATTTACGGAATCGCGGGAGTGCCGGATCGAGAGATCCGTCGGCACTCGATCCTGATAGAAATCCCGGAACGTGTATTGCCGCGTCGTATTTACAAAATTAAGAAGTCCGCAGCAAGATTGATTATCGTGCACATTCCCGCTCTGATAACAATCGAACTTGGTGACAAAGACGTGCCAGGGTGTCCCGCTTAAAGCGTCCCAGTCCGAGTAACCGAACGATTGACTTGAGAAAATTTTCGTTTAATTCTACGGACAATTGGATCAAAATTCCTTTTGAATCGAAATCTTTTCCCGAAAGAATTCTGTAGCATTTTTTTTCCTTTGCATCATTAGTGTCTCTCCGCAGATATGGCTCCGAGTTGCTTTATGCAAAACACCCTGTAATTAGACTAGAAGGAATAAATTAGTACACACCTCGTCGCGTATACAGTAAATGATCTTTGCGATCGAATTGCTAGGTATGATTTCAAGGATCAGACAAGTCCATGCTTCGAAACGTCAGCTCTTTATCAAGCATGTTTATTCACTCATTAAGCTTTATCGATGCCCAGCCATGTCCAGATAACATGAATAAACACCGAAAAGAACATGTGGCCAATTTGGCAAGGCTCGAAAATATCCAAAGAAAATTCAAAGATCGGATTCTCATTACTTTCATTCAATGTTTTAAAAAGTGAACCTGTTTGTTCCTCACATTCAGACCTCTGCAATTTGTTCCTTCTCGCTCTCTCCCCCCTTTTTTTTTGCTTGGATTAAAACATCAGTAAGAATAAATACAAGATTTCGCACGTGAATTGGTATTTTATTAATAAACAATACTGAAGTCCAACTGAAAAATGCAGTATTTGTGACTAGCATTCGGCAATTATAATGTAAATAATAAGGTTTTAATATACCTGTTTCGTACAGCCGAAGTACAACATCTTGTACGTCTCTCTTTTTTCTTTAACCCTAGGACACTATCTATGTATACATCTCTGAGACACGTATGTTTCTATTGGTCTTTTCTGATCCCTGAAGATTTCAACTTTTGAAAACTTTCCGAAAGCCACGATTTCCTAAAATTTTAAAGCTACGGCAACATTTTAGTTAAGAAAGTTAAGTCAACGAGTAAATTTTCGCGCGTTCTTTTTCTCATTTTCGGAGAATACATGCCTCGGAGAAGCATACGATTATAAACAACTATGGGAAAGAAAAGTTAGCTTTCTAGAGTTAATCCTCGGTTGTCATATCTATTTTTTCGAACACGTTTGTTAATTTGACCTCAACCAAATTTTCAAGCAGCTGCTGTTCGAAAACTAACAATTTAAATGGATCGCAAAAAATTCTAGAATCAAACATTGTAGAATGTGTATTCTCATTATAAAAAATTAACTTTGAGTGGCATCATGTTAAAAAAAATCCTTTAAAAAATGTAAGTTCTGGAAAAAATCATAACTTTCATTTTTCAATGTTTTTTGCTCAAAATTTTGCACAGTACTCTTTAAGATATGTTACTTAAAAAATGGGGTCACTTTGACCTCATGTGACAACCGAGGGTTAATCTTAATTCTTTGATCCCTTTTCTTACATATAAATCCCTAAATAATTTCTGTGCCAAATTTCGCGAATACGTGTCCGTCCTAGAAACACAAATTCACAAAATAATCGCGTGAGGGTCTTTGCACGCGAATTAAATTACGTATTTAACACCGAACGAAAATACACAGATGTTGTACTCTGGGTACAGCTGCATACTTTGGCATACGAGAGAGGATTGCATTTTACATTCTGTGCCAAGCGACGGTAACGCCGATCGATGTTCGAATCTCTCATCGGGAATCTCGATCGGGCCTCCGAAATGAAAATCCGCCACATTTTTTTTTTTTCACAACCAGGATCGGAAGCTTCATTTCACATGCAAGGTATCACGCCGATAACGCGCTTTAAAAGGATTCATTGCTCGAGCCAGTCGGAAAATCGAGAGCAAAGTACGCAACAGTGCCGGGACAGGTCTGTATATGAACGCTCGATTCGTTTTAAACGTTCGCTGCGTTTCGCTGTGACGCGAGACGGATCTAACATCGTGTGGCCGTCCGTTTATCAGTAATATCACATTTTGCTAGAAGAAGTGTACATTCAAAAGCAATCGCTCCTTACGGCGCCGCGCGTGCTCGCGCGCGCGACGACGACGAAAATGTTACAAATATACAAAAACGTTTGACACATACACTTCCCGTCGCCTAATCACGCAATCGACAATCGGACAGACGGAGACTTGAGCTACCTTTTTTTAACGAGCCTCCCTCGGCCTGTGAACGTGCCGTATTTTTTTTCCGCTAAACTCGAGTTTCGTTATTTCGCTCTTAGAATCACGTTCGATTATTTTAGAAAATGTCACGCTTCCGTATTGCGCTTGGCAATACGCCCGATTTATTATATTTAGCTACGACACGCCGCAGCCTTGGAAGCCGCTTCCGCTTGGCGCAGAACGCTACGTTTCTCTTACAATTAATTCTTAGAGCCGGTTGCATCAACTGTAGCTAACGAAAGCGTCGATTAATATTATACAATAATTAATTATCTGCAATAATTAAATAAACTTTCATTCTCTCTCTTATCTACAATATTACTGGCTAGGACTATGATTTACAAGAGAGTTAATCAATCAAGGTACAACTAAATCTCAGAGGCGATTGCACTAACGTTAGCGCTATAATCGGGAATTTTAACGTGAATTAATTTAAACCGATTTAAATTAAATTAACTCGATTAATTAAGTTGACTTAGATTGAAACAAGACTAATTGAAACTTAATTAAATCGAATTTAATTTAAATCAATTCAGGTCAACTAAGTTAACTAAACTTAAAATTAATATAAGTTAACGCAGTTAATAAAAAATTTGTCTCTTAATTCGCTACTACCTAGGATTATCATCTGCCGTCGCGTCAATTAATTAAGCCTGTTAATGCAACTGACCCTTAAAACAATAATCTTATTAAATAAGACGCTCACGCTCCCTTACAACTAGAATTTCCTTGTAGTTGAAATCACACGCCTGTCGTGTGTGTATGTGTATTTCTGTGTTGTGTGTGTGTGTGTGTGTGTGTGTATGTATGATGTGTGCAACTTATGCCGATTTAAATACGCTCGTTATAAAACCTTACTAGTTCTGCTCTATATACGTATACCTCCCTCTGTGACTGTGAGGTATTGTGGTACCATTATTAACTATACGCACATGCCTTACAAACCCCACGCAGGACTCGCACAGTCCCCCTGGACGATCTCGTTAATATTAATAGTAATCGTATTGCAAAATCTACCTTGGTGGATTACTGGGTACAAAATTTGTCCGTGTATACATGTCTGTTTGCGGCGCGCGCGCGCGCGTGTGTGTGTGTGTGTGTGTGTGTGTGTGTGTGGTGTATATATATATTGTGTGTGTGTTATTTGTGTGCGCGTACTGTGTCCTGCGAATTTATCAAAGCGCAAAAAACGGAGTTTCAAGCGACACACTTCCTAGACAAACGTAATTCACGTTTCACTTGTACCTCGAGGTAACAAATTAGTCAACGAACCACTCCTCGATATCGACGAACGTTGAAAGAATGAGAAAGGGGGATCTATGGTATCAACGGATGTATCTTCACGATTTTCGCCTACAAATTGCAACAGGAAGTTCTCCTTCGGAAGATCTACAGCAATACTAATGCCACGTTGTTAAGCTCTAGGGAACATTGAAATATGAAAATTGGTCGGAATGAGTATCTACTTCGAGAAAGCTTGCAGAGAAAGTTTGTGTCACTTTTTTTTTAAAATAATTTTCGAAAGTGTAATTAATAAGTTCGTAAAATAAAATCGTATATACAATCGAAATTAAAAGGATATAATATAAAGATATAGATGGAACTGCGGTATCATTTAGAATCCGATTAATTTCGATGAACGTTATTGCACTGACGCTGCTTTGTCAAACTTGTTTGAGCAGAAAAATAAACGCGCGATTATTCTAATCGCGCACGAAAATGAAGAATATAAATTCCGCATAGCACCAGTCACTAATGTTTCACACTACTTGCCTTTCTATCAACTAAATGTTAATTAGTTTTAAATTGATTACTTAAACGAACGAGAAATCATGCAACATTCGAATTGCGCATTGCGACTTTAGCTACCCTTTATATATTGCCGGAATTTCCCTTGGTTATATATACTTGTAAGAGTTTTTTTTACAATCGAGATAACTTTCAATGGTTTCGCGTAATCGATTCGTAAAAGAAAAATGCAACAATTTCCACAAAATGTGATTCGCATTACATTCCCATGCTTTCAGCTTGTCGATTTGATCTTCTAGCAATCTAAATCAACTAAATCGACAAAGCTCCGAATTATAAGAATATTCTATCTACTATCGAGTTTAACAGGAAGCACGGCTGCAACGAATAAAACGCTAAATATAATCTTCAACGAAATGCCAATGTCAATTTGCATAAATCTCAACGGAAAATGGCAAGTATGGCACGCAAAAAGTTTCCATCCGACCACTGCGTGTGTCTCTCTCTCTCTCCCTCCCTCTCCTCAATATATACGCGTTTGTGTATATTTATATATGTACTTATACGTGTATAAATGGATATTTTGTGCGTGGTTTATGTCACATGTAATCTTGCCATTCGTTATAGTCGATAAGAAGGAACTGAACTGGAAAGAGACTATACAGAATTTGTTTACGCTCAGCTCGGGTCGCGCGTCTCCTCTTTTTCTCTTTGCCTCTAAAGTTGTACTGCATAAATTAACAACAGAGATGTGATCGTCAAGTAATATTTGATAAGGGATCAAGAAATGATTTCGTCGCGAATCTCTTCTCAGTTAACCGCTCCAGTTAATAACTGTAGGCCCGCAAACAGTTTTACATTTAGCTGCGATGCAAGCTGCACAGAATCGCGTTTATATTTTCTCGAGGAAAGAAAACTATATGTTATCTCAAGAAGTCTCGTGTCAGCGTAATACATACATAGATTGTTGCGATATGCAATATCGCGACTTCTGTTGAAACAGAATGAAATCGATTCCTTTCCCTCGACAATCAAATCAGGTAACTTGAGACGACCATAACTTGCAGCTCTAGATATATGGTGCACACGGAAATTTCTCTATATATTCATCTACTTTCAAGTTTAATCACAATACTCACTTTACGAATCGATACGCCGTAAATCGTCGAAGTCAAAATCACAAGCGCAAAATCATTAACCGTACGTCACATCGTCGACGATAACAAAAATTCAATTAAGTCACGAATTAAACTCCGGCATATAAACGAAAATTTAATTCGATCGTCGAATTTCCGCACATTAACGGATAATTCAATTAAGCTACTAATTAAATTCTTTTAAACAACAAAGATAGATCATATATTGCCAGTGACGATTAACCAACAGATTGATTAAATCGACTTAACTGGCGACAAATATAAATCATCGTTCTGACAATTCGACCATGGGTTTTGGTTCTTCTAAAATTGATATAATTTTGAAACATAGATATATCTATCAATTCGAGGAGTATATTTCTTCCATGGCGTAAGCACTCACTAAAAGGGATTTTTAGAAATTCGAGCCTTAACGGGGTGAAAAGGGGTAAAAACGTGTTTTCACGGATTCCTCAATATCTCTTAGGCCCGATGAGATTTCGACTTGGTTTTTGCTTACAAAGGTTACCCATACAAATGCTTAAACACATAATTCAAGATTTTGTCCTAATCAACCCCTAAAGGGGCAAATCTAAATTCGGAGGTGAATTATAGAATCCTTTGCGAATACCGTAGCGAAGCACGGGTGTATCAAGCTAGTATATAAAAGCTTCAAAATTACATCAATTTTAAAAGGACCAAAAAACCCATGATCGAAATGTCTTGACAATTAATCTGACCAAAACCAATGGTCAAATTGTCAGGACGATGATTTATATTTGTCGTTAGTTAAGTCGATTTAATGAATCTGTTGGTAAATTCCTTTATCCAGAACTTCATTCAGTAGCAAATGTTGAATTTTTGTATGTTAATGTTAACATGTATTTAATTAAGCTAAGAAATTGAGTTCTTATTCACTGACATAAACTCAATCAAGTAAAGATAAATTTTTACATGTAAACAACAAAATTAATTGAAGTTACGAAATTAATTTCTGCGCGTCGGTAACATAACATTTTAATGCAGATGAAATCCCGTATTATCTCCAGCCGGAATTTAATTCAGCGACCTTTTAAATTTTTGCATCGTCGGCTGAGTCTGAATCAAACGGCGATGTAAATTTTTACATGTTGCGAATAGTTAATTAAACCGTGAATTAAATTTGCGTTAACGCCGCGGGCGACGCTCGGCGCAAGTGTCTCTTTGCACAGAGAGCGGAGCGGAGGAAGAGGGAAAAGTCATACGGCTATACCTCACGAGAGACCCTGCGGCGTGAAGCAGATCTTCTCCAGTTCGCCAGTCGACGAGCTGACCGGCGATTCGGCCCGGTCGTCCTGTTCGGCCGCCAGCTGCTCGCTGTAATAATGGGGCGTGCTGAGATAGTCGATGAGCCGCCGGGGTAACGGTAAGGTCGGGATCAAGTCCCTGCGCACCATCTTCAGGATGACGAACCTGCACGTGTGCTGCAGGCTCTGTACCTGTTTGAAGCGCGACACCGGGTGAAGCAGCTGTACCCGCATCGGGCCCAAAACCGGCCGCCGGTGCAGGAAGAAGAGATAGCGACCGCTGCGCGAGTGCTCGACCGCGTTCTCGATAAAGTCAACGATAGTGTGCGACTTGAACTTCGTGCAGCTGCCGAAGCTAAAATTACCTGCGTGCCGAAAGAAATGCATTTAAAGCGTACAGTTTCGTTGAGAATCTTGTACACACGGTGCGATAGAACTTACCCTGATCGTGTTCTATCCTTACGTGTCGCACACAACTGTTGAGTCTGAATGACAAGGAAAAAATGTAATGATCGTCACTGCTGTCCCGCACAATGAACGAGCCGTCCGGTTCGTTGGATAGTATCTTCTCCGCCGCTTCGCCGGATATAGGTCCCCAATACCATCCGTACTGTTTCAGAAAATGAAAATGTATCACAGATACTCTTTGTAACTCTTTCCCGTATCAAAAATCGATGAAAAGAACAATAAAATTTACATACATCCTTCACTTTCTCGATACTAGCTGCAAAATCCATACTCGTGTCCTCCGCGGCGTCTTCTTCTGGTCGCACGACAGGCGGCGGAACTTGCTGCTGTACCGAGCTCGGTGACTCGCACTTGGGCGCCATTGCCGTAAGGGCCTCCTCCGCCTGCTCTACACCTACTTGACTATTACTCTTGGGCAGAGGTGGCAGAGCGCGCTTGAAGAACGGCAGTTTCTGCGCGGACGGCTCTACCTCAGACGGAGCGGTGTTGTTGTTATTCGTGTGCTGATCGGAGTCGACACCCTCCTCCTCCTCGACAATCTCTCCCTGCACGATGCTGTTCCGTTTTTCCACAAAGTGGTCCGGGGAACCCAGTCGTCGAAATCGGAAGATATTACAGAGCGTCTGCTTGAGATTCAGCGAGAAATTACGCTGACTCTTCTTCATCTTCTCCCGCTCGGACTCGCTCTTCTCTTTGTGCGACTCGTCGCGCGCTTTCTTGTGCCTGATGCCGACAAACGCGTTCCTCTTGTGCTTCTTTACATTATTGGAGTTATTGTTGTTATGATTGTTATTATTATTGTTGTGGTGATGGATCATCAGGCCGTTACTAGTGCTCTTGTTGGACACCGGCGTGTCCGTGGACGAGTCCGTGTGCGCGTTACTGTTATACCTATTATTAGACAGCATAAGATATTATTAGATTATTATTACAGCCAATTTGACAGTAGCCAAGAACATTTTTGATATCTAAAGATACTATCTCTCTTGATATCTAAAGAGATTGTTTTCTTCTATTTACCTTTGATATTGAAACTTGATATATAAAAGGTAAATAAAAGAAAACAATCTGGAATATAAAAGCTCATTACTTCTGAAAAAAAGACGTTCTTTCGCCGCCTATCTTATCGATAAAAGTTATCACCCTTACCTATTATTATTATTTACACTGAGGGCCTTAGGCGTCGCGGCGAGATGCACCGGCGTGTGGCCCAGCAAAGGAGCCTTGTCCCGTTTGATCTTATTCTCGCTGGAATCGCTAGAGCTCGAGTACAACGTCTGTAGATACTGTCGCACCTCGTGCAGGGTCATGTGGATCGGCTCGCCGATGTTATGTGCATGTCCGTTCGACGCTCTGACACTGTGACGACCGGAAGTACCCGGCACGCTGTGTCGTTTACCGCCACCACTAGCACTACCACTACCGCCGCCGGCGCCGGCGCCGGCACCACCGCCGTTGCCACCGCCGCTAATACCACCATTACCGCTTGCGCCACCGACACCAGGATTGCCCTCGTTACAGCACACATCGGCCAGCAAACGCTGCGACTTAATGACATGCGTGATGGCACGGGATTTGCCGCAATAATGACGCGCCTGCTGGATGTGCGCTTCCAACTCGCTCTGCGAACTCGCAGAAACGTTCCGCCGTCTCTTGCGATGATGCCGGTGCCGTTTAGGCCGCTGTGGCGTTCGCAGATCGTGTAGCGGCCGCACCACGTCGATTGGCACTGTGTAAATGTCTGAATCAAATGGTACGTTGTACATGTCGCTAATCTCACTTGTGGTCAACACATCGTGCGACATCGCGGATGTAATGAAGCTGCTGTCGTCAGCCTTGTGGCCGAGCCCGGTGGTGTTGATGGAATTGTGCGAGCTGGACAGTCGCGAGGAGGCCAGCGAGCAGCGCGAGTTCGGCCGGTTCAGCGTATTGTACGGAGTAATGGTGATAGTGGCAGCGCCCTGGCACACCGGTGGCGTCATTAGATCCCACATGCGTTTAGGATTGGTCTGCTGGGACCGGGCCACCACCGAAACCGGAGTCGTAACTGGCGCGATCCTCCCTTCCGGCCAGGAGATGCGGCAAGAGATCGCTAGCCCCTCCTCCATCATCGACTGCACCAGGTTCTCGGCGTAGTCGTCGATCCAGCGCGGCGTTCGGCGTCTCATCAATCGCGCGTAGTTCAGAATCGGCACCGACGAGGACTCCGAGTCTGGCGGCGACGGACTGTCCTGAAATTCCGGCGGCGGCTTGATCGCTACATCGACCACCTCGACCTCCAACTTGCCGTCCGCGTCACCCCAGCCCGGGCCCTTCTTCAGGGTGTTGAAATTCTCGCCGCACATGCCGTCCGAATAATCGAAAGAATCTTGCGATAGAGACTTGCTCTCTATGTCGCTCTCCTGCATCTGAAAGAGATTTCATTTCAGAGATCATCAGGTGTACATTAGTGGACAACGATTTGTTAAGGTAAGGGGGGAAATAGAAACACAATGGTGCTTCTAGGCCTCTATCTTTCCCCCTTACCTTAGGAAACGAATTGTTGTACGCGCATCGAATCTTTAATTGAAGGTCAAAGGAAATCGTCCTACCTCCATCGCAAGATGTGCCCTAACGGAATCGCTGGATATCGAACCCCCCAGGCCACTGCTACCAAGATCACTGAGAGGCCCAGCGCTTAGCGAACATGATGGCGGGGAGTCCATCTCAGATTCCGTTTGCCTCAGCTGTGCACTGGAAAGTCTACAGTAGCCAGAACTTTTGATATTTCCATGACACCCCCTAAAATTTAATAGGACAACTGTGTCAATGTCTTTTTCTCATTTAAAATACCTCTATGGGTAATCAATGCTGCAGATTGTCTAACCTGAGAAAAAGTATTACAGGCAATGTACGACTGCCTCACAAACTCCATATTCGTACGTTCGCTTGTACTTTGCGCATGGTCCATTATGAGTGAGAAACTGCAATGATAAGTTCCAGAGCGACGCAGTTGACAATGCTGAAACAATAACATGATAGCGCAATCTGAGTTCCACGTAGGGCAACGTAAGCAGGAAGGATGAGTCACGATATCATTAAAATGACAACAACTACAGATATGAGTCACAAAGATCAATTCTGCCATTCGTTTCGTCCACGATCAAAGACACTCTGGATCTTGAGGCTGATCCATTCAAGAATTACTGAGATACTCGCGCGTAGTCTTCCGAAAAAGGGGGAAAAGTGGAAGAAAGAATATCGGAGCTTTCTCTCGGATGAATTACGAAAGATCTTCCCACGACGTCGCTCGACAGTCAATCAAATCCGCTCGACAACGGCGAGGGTCGATTCTCATCGTTAAATTCGCTGAATACGGAAACCTCCTCGGGAATCTCATCGACGTCGGGGAAGCGGCCAAAGGAATAGGGTGCCCCGGGTGCCCCCTTCGAGCCGCCGCTAAACGCACGATGACAGATCGGTCGGAGGGGGGGAGACATCTCGAAGCAGCGCCCGGCGAGGGGGACAGGTTGACGTCGCACGTCGTTCGGGAGGACGTCCGGGGGACGTGGTCGCGCGATGAGCTCGACGAAAGCGGGAGAGGCGAATGGACGACGACGCCGCGGCGCTTACCCTTCTCGCGTTAAATCGGCCGCGGGGCACTCGCGATCCGGGCCACCGTCACCGTCACCACCACCTCCTCCTCCTCCTCCACCACCTCCTCTTCCTCTTCCTCCTCCTCGTCGTCGTCGTCGTCGTCGTCGTCGCGGGGGCACGCCGTTCATGATCGCCGCATGACGCGCGCGGTGCCCACGCCGGGACCCAATCGATATTCCGTAAGACAACGCGTAGCAGCCTCACGTTTCGCCTCGCAGTCCTCGCACCATGTTCGGCGCTCGGTCCGGTTCGCCGCGTTCCGCGCCTAGCGTCACGCCTAGCCAATCGGCGCTGCCAACCTCGCCGTCCTCGCCGCGCGCGCGACCGCCTTGCGCGCGTAGTACTACGAGCTGCGGGACGAGGGGAGGGGGGACGAGCGTCGTGAATGCGCCCCTCGCACGTGAAGTTGCACCAATTGCGAGCGCACACGGGACGTGTGCGCGCGTCATATTTAAAATCCATGCCCGTGACTGTGTGCGGCATAGTGAACGTATATATATGTATACATATACATATATATGGAGGGGTAAAAGCCATAGTGGTGTAAATCAAATTTCTTTTAAATATTGACTCGTGTGCATAGATGCAATTTATATATTGTATAGATTGCATCTATGCACACGAGTCAATGGCCCGTATTCCGAACACATTTTTATCGATAAATGCGCGCATTTAGCATATAGTTTACGTCACATATACTATAGAATTTATTCAGAAATAAATGCGCGTATTTATCGATAAAAGAGCGTTCAGAATATAGACCATAATGTCTTAAAAAAATTGACTTACACTTCTATAACATTCTTTCCATCTTTCTTCCGATATTTACTTTCCGAGTTTTAAACTTTCGTGACTCGGAATTCAACTGAAATTTCTAGAAATTCTTGAAACCGCGATCCTTATTTATCTGATTATTAGAATATTCTTCTGATACTTTAAAAATTCGGTCTTTGAAAATTCGAATCTTTCCGCGATTTGTACGCGCTACTTTACCAACTCGTTAAAATAACACGCGCGACTTTATCGATCAGCAAAGCGTTTATTACTTTACCGACCGACAGATCCTTCAATCCGCAAAAATTCAATTTAAAAAATCTGCAGTAAATTTTGATGATCAAATTCCAAATGGTTTTCGCACTCAAACTAAAAGATGTTCGTACAAATTTCCGCTGCAACGAAATCAGCTGGTCGCTCGGAGATGTTCGCAGATTTTAATACCGGAACTGCGGTATTAACAAAATAAATAAGTCAAAAAATATTTCAGATATATATTATAATAACACACATGTTATAATGTAGAATATTTTAGTTTTAATTTAATCTACAAAATTCGTAACTTAAAAAATTAATATACATAAACGTGAAAATCTCCCACCGGAGATATTTTTCCCTCCCTTTCCTATCACAGTCTTCCGAGTGAACCGTGCCTGTCGACGACGACGACGACAAACCTTGAATAACTTCAGGGGGGGTCGCGCGAGATGCGACATTTCCGAGTACTCGAAAAGGGTTAGACAACGGGCGATGTAATTTCTCTGTTTCTCGTTACTCCTCATTGCCGCGTACCTCGTTCTTTCCTTCTTAAAGCACACCCGCGGACCCATCCGCGTCGAATGTCGCGACTCGCAGCGCGCCCGATAGGTTAAGTCGCTTCGGTGTTGTGTGACGTTTGGGACGTTTCTATTCTCCGATTTGACGTTGCTGTATCTCACTGCTGACAAGCCCGAGACGCGCAGCATGCTGTCAAAAAAGAACAAAGATCTGAGAACGATCAAGGAAGGGGTGGTCGGCAAATACGTGAAGAAGGAGACGCCACCCGAGATGCCGAGTATGTATCTCGGAATTTACTCCTTTCTACTCTTCTCTCTCTCTCTTCCTCTCCCTTTGAATGTAAAAAAGGGCATTCTTAAGATCGGATTAGATTAGGCGAGACAATTTTCACGTACTACACATTTGTCGTTAATTGTCACTTATATCTTCCAATTAACTTAACTTATTATATTTCATACTCTCACAAATTTTCTTTCGTTTTCATGTATCTTTTTTTTATATTAGCAAACTAGTACATTTTTAATGATACGTATTTAAAAGACAAAGTCTACCCTTCCATTCTTTTTCGCTCATACTATCTAACACTGTACCTACTTTACAGTCGAAATATATATTATACAATTTGCATTACTTGTATTTAGTTATCAACGTGTGGACGACAGAGCCGAACAAGAGGCAGAGACGGCGTAACAATCATCCGATGATGCCGAATTCTACGGTAAAAATTGTATTGCATATAAGCACATGATATATTGCGTTACGCAATATTCCCTAGCATATATATATATATATATATATATATATATAATATTGAATATTATTGAAGTTTCCCAGTATTAAATACTCATATTATTTCAAAAAGTAATTTTTTCATATATCTTTTTTAATTTATATTTAATTAATACTAATTTAATTTATTGTAATATGCTGCGAAGCTATTATATTATACATATAATATTATATGTATATTATATATAATATTGAATATTATTGAAGTTTGCTAGTATTAAATTATAAACTCTCATATTATTTCATTTTTTGTCCCTATCTCAATACAAGATCTTTAATTTATACTTAATTAATGCTAATTTAATTTAGTACAATATGCTGCCAAGATTAGTGTTTCCTGTAATTGTGCATTGTCAAAAGAATGTTTTTGTCGGTCTACAAGCTGCTAAGAACACAAAATTATATAAAATAATGAATATATCCTTGCGAAAAATATAAATTCCAATTTTAACAACGAATCCAATAAGAATACCAATTACGTCCATCAATTTTCCCATTCGACGAAAAAGTTTTATACGCTATCTCGTAATTCCCAAGCAGCAGTGTGTCCTGGCCAAGAATCATTGAAACATGTAAGAAGACGTCTGAAGATTTTTGATTTTTATCGATGCTTCTCTCGTGTCATAGTCCATTTCTCCGCAACCTAGTATGGTGCAAAAGTTCGGAAATCTGAAAACCACGACCAGCGCCGTCGGTCTGGGCAGCCATGAGGGAAAGTACACGCCAAACAGTTCCGTTCCCAACTTAGCTCAAAGGTCAATAATAGATTTTACGTTTAATTTGGTCTTACGAAATGACACTTCATAACTGTAACATACTGTTAAGCGACAATATTTTAAAAGTAAAGCTACAGAGACGTTTAAGAGAACGGAAGAGAACTTTACCCAGAAGAACGCGTCGTGATTTATATATTTCCTCCGATTACAATCCTTTTGTTTTCACGATAGATTTGCCAGCCTTTCCGTTAATACCGGAATGAACGACAGCATGTTTTCGAGAACCGCGACACCCGTGTACCATCCCGAACTATCGCCCGCAATGTCGCACACTTATATGAATCAATACGCTGGATCCGAGTATCACCTGGACAGGGTCCAGACACCGCAGATGCCTTACATGCCTTTCGACGTCGATTCTGGTTACGAGGACTACAATCACTCCGTTTATCGTCACAATGCCGGGTACGAGAGTAATTTTTCCACAGTTTTCGTATTAATTACGAATTTTTATACTACCTGCTTTTTATACTACACAAACAAATTGCTTACGTGATTATTGAAGCTTCAAATTGCATGACGTACAAATAACGTTCTGCTATTAAGAGAAAGTTACTATAGTAATTTATAGCGTATTTTTATCTCATTTCATTGCATTTCAAAACTTCATCAGTAGTATTTTAACTAAAAAATCTACGAGAATCACGATTTATTAAAGGATTAAAGCCAGTGTAGCTAAAGTGTTAAAGTTACGTATTGAAACTGATATAATTTTCATTCCACGATTACGAATAAACGTAAAAATCATTTCTGTGTCTTACGCTCGTCGAAAATATAATCGTTTCAATTTTCGGTTAAAGCTACAGTAGGTGCTATTCGGAGAGATCGAGTTCTCGGAGTGAACAGCAGCAGGACGAGTTGCCTTTGCCGCCCGGGTGGTCGGTCGACTTCACGCTTCGCGGCCGAAAGTATTACATCGACCACAATACCAAGACCACGCACTGGTCGCATCCGCTCGAGAAGGAAGGTCTGCCAACGGGATGGGAAAGAATCGAGTCTCCCGAATACGGCGTTTATTACGTCAAGTGAGTGAACTCGGGAGAGAACTTCAGGCAGGCCGTCGCGACGAAAGCATCTCTCGCCTTTCTACTCTTTCAGCCACATCACGCGCCAGGCGCAGTACGAACACCCGTGTTACCCGCACGAGATGCAAGCGGTGCGGGTCGTGTCGCCACCGCGGCACACCCACTTTCACTCTCACAGCGTCCTGGTGCCGGCCAATCCTTATCTCAACGAGGAGATACCGCACTGGCTGTACGTCTACAGCAGAGCCTCGATAGCCTTGGATCGCAAGCTGCGTTGGGAACTGTTCCGCTTGCCCGAGTTGGACTGCTTCAACGCCATGCTCACCAGGCTGTACAAGCAGGAGCTGGAGGAGGTTGTGATGCGTTACGAAGAGTATAGGTGAGGAATGAGATTTGAAAACAAGAATCCTCTCGATCAATATCATCCTAGACGCAAATGTAACAAACATAACACTTTATATTCTTGCATATTTGTCTCCTACAGATCGGCGTTGCTATGCGAGATGGAACAGAGACTGAAGGAATTGAATCCGGAATCTGGCGGGTCCAACGTTGGCGCTATTGCCTTACGGAGATCTCTTCCCTGAGAGAGAGAGAGAGAGAGGTCTGCCGAACCAATCAATTGTTATATATATTGTACGTTTATCTCTTGAGTGGCCGAGGAAAAAGTTTCTCCCAGGCGTTACACTGAGTGATTGATAGCTCTGTATTTTGTACACGTATAGATAGTATAAAGCCCAACGAAATTTATCTCTTTTTGATAATACATATTATATGACGCTACACGAGAGAAATAATAAATAATAATTAAGTGTTACCTAATTCTCGTCCGTCTTTGGACTTTCACCCTCCTTGGTTTCTCTCTCTATCTGCTCAAGCTTGGCCTTGTACGCGATATCGAAATCGTTGGTAAGCGTCAGGCCCGATATCTGATACACGTGCATAGTGGTATGAGGTATAGGACTCAAGAGCCCAATAGCCATCCCTGTGGGTAAAAACAGATGTTCCGTCGTTCTCCTTGACAAAGATTCAAGATCAACAGTCGACAAGACCTAAGGCCTGTTCTTTTTAACTAAACTTCTTGCACGGTTTATCTTTCTTCTTTTTCTCGTCACGTTGGAGAGAAAAAGAGAAAAGGATCAACTGTGTAAGGAGCTCGGCTAAAGAAGAAGAGGCTAAAGAGGCTTCTAGACTTACTTCGTTCGTGGGCGTCTTCTGGCATCTCCCTTTTCATGATCACGTAGAAAGCGAGGCCGAAACAATGCCATCCAACGACAGCATAAAATATCGAAAGCCTTCGCCTAAGTTGTATGGCATCTTGCTTGGTTCTTACTTTAAAGAACCGTTCCAAGAAAGGTCTTATCATTTTTTTTTTTAGGTTTACGCGCGAGCCCAGAGATGTCACATAACCTATAAAAGGGACGAGAGAATCAATCGTATGATCTGCAAGAGAATACGCGTATGCGCTTTATATCGCTTTGAGATTATCAGCAAGACAATTACAGAAGACGGAATATGAATTGTCGATAATGATACTCGGTTCGAGGGATGAACGGGGGATGAATGCGACGAGTGGTCGAATATACGTCCGACTGTTCGATCACCCGTATCTACACTCGAGAGTCGAGAACGTTTTTATACACTTGACGACGACTGTTTCATTCATTTCCGAGTCAAACGTAGGTATCTAGGGCATTGTGATTGTTGGAAAAAAAATGCGCCGGAAAAGTTTAAAAATT
The DNA here is from genome assembly GCF_030848805.1 of Temnothorax longispinosus. Classification (NCBI taxonomy): domain Eukaryota; kingdom Metazoa; phylum Arthropoda; class Insecta; order Hymenoptera; family Formicidae; genus Temnothorax; species Temnothorax longispinosus. Next base: position 2,025,520 of record NC_092368.1, on the reverse strand, counting down.
GATAAAAACAATTTGAGAGAAATGAAGAATAAGCACTAGGAGCACTTAAGGGGGAGGGTGCAGTTGCGAAATGTCAGGATAAAACTATTATATCTTTTCTTTGTTCCTTTTTCTCATTGCTGAATTAACATATTTGAATAATTTTTTTTTTTCTTACACGACTGGCTACATTTTGGTCGATGCTTAATTCCTTCTAAATAAGCTCGCTTTGAATTTTAATTATAATTTGAAAAAAATTAGTTTTATTGCAACTTAATTTAATCTGCCGTACCTTTTAATAATTTTTTTTTAAATCGAACGATTAAATGACGATATACATTCATCTCTAAGTGATTAAAAAAGATAAAATTTGATATAAATGTTTAAAAAAACCATCTCTGTTCTTTGTTCCTTTTCTCATTACTGGATTAATATATTCCAATTGTTTTTTTTTCTTACACGACTGGCTACATTTTGGTCAATGCTTAATTCCTTCTAAATAAGCTCGCTTTGAATTTTAATTATAATTTGAAAAAAATTAGTTTTATTGCAACTTAATTTAATCTGCCGTACCTTTTAATAATTTTTTTTTTAATCGAACGATTAAATGACGATATACATTCATCTCTAAGTGAAAAAGTGATTAAAAAAGATAAAATTTAATATAAATGTTTAAAAAAACCATCTCTGTTCTTTGTTCCTTTTCTCATTACTGGATTAATATATTCTAATTGGTTTCCTTTTTCTTACACGACTGGCTACATTTTGCTCAATGTTTCCTTCTAAAATGAGTTTTCTTTGAATTTTAATTATAATTAAAAAAAAATTGCAACTTCAATCGTCCGTAACACGTAATACCAGGTAATACTAACCTTTAATAAGATTGATTTTTTGAAACCGAATGATCGAGTGATGATAAATATAATTTTAAAGCGATTAAAAAAGATTCACAAAAAAAGTCAGTTTAATATTTCTCTAGAACAAAAATTATACAAAAGTAAAGAAAAATTAACTTACAACTACGAGATTTTAATGTTATTTAGTATCACAATTTCACATGTCTTACTAGGTGATTTATCCTCTTTTCTTTGATTGTCAAATTAAGACTGCAAGTGGAATATAATACTACCGTGGCATATAAATAAAATTTAAAAAAAGAATTTTTTCAATCATTTGTTTTCGGTCATCTGCAATACTTTTCTAATCATTCTGACGAGAGAGTTACACATTCAACCTCGTTCTTAGATATATTATACATTTAGATACGTTAAAAAATCATTTTATACAACTCAAAATGTGCAGACGGTCCATCCAGTAGCAGGCTCTGCTCTCCCCTTTACAAGATTCGGAAATCCTGAAAATAAATGTTGTCCTCGAGTCATCGTGCGAACGACGGAAAAACCACTCACAAAGAATGTGTTGGTCATTAAAATATTTAATATTGAGAATTAAGAAGGGAAGCGCGAAGAAAGATGGTGCACAGAGAACGTTGAAATTTCGAGGGAAAACTTTTCAGGAAAAATCCCACTTGAGAATCATTCGACTGTGCAGCTGAGAGCATAATTAATCTGGGACATCCGATACAAATTTCATATTATATGAATATTCTTAACTTTAAACGACGAATTTTTTTGCAAGTTTGAAAGTTGATCTTTCCTCAGCTAGATTGAAAAAAAAAAACGCTTGGTTCTTCAACAATACATTTTTGTCAGCGTTAAAGGATAATTGCCTTAGAAGTGTACTCAAAGCTAATCTTTAAAAATTTCAAGGTCTTACTGCCCTTCCAAATACATATTTCCTTCCGGAAGAAAATCTAAAGCGACAGAAATGAAATTGATGTCGCAACTTTTAATAGTGTAATGAATAATCGAACGACGACATCATCAATCATCATTAAAAGTAACGACTTTAATTACTTTTAATGATTTTCAAGAACTACCGTTTCTCGTATTTGACGTTACATATATATACACACACGCACACACATACAAAGATTATTGTCCGTTTTTATCGTAATGCATAAAACGATCATTTGTAAAAGGTACAAGATGTCCCCCAATTTAATTTTAACAACAGATTCTCCAATAACTTTCCCAGAGTCGGATTTTTCCTTTCGCGAAAATCTCTTTTGGATACAAGTTAAAGGCCACCGTTTATGTTTCTGCCAGGAACAATTATGTACTCGTCGGAATATTCGTTGGAGTCATGAAGTGCGAAACGCCTTCTTTGTATTTCCCATTTACGATTTACCTCGGCACAAACACGGGATGCGTTGAAGAGCGGCCAAAAAAAAAAAATGGAAATAATTTAGACAATTCTTTAATAAATGTGTATCTATTTACGCGTAAAGAATCTTCTCTTGGACTCTCACCTACGTCTTCAAAGTCACATTACATTATTTTACAATAATTATATATATATATGTATATATTTATATATGTATATGTCACTCTCTGTCTCCTTATGAGGTTTTTACGTAGCGAAGGTGAACGGAGCGTAACACAAAAGCGAGCAAGTCGTGTGTATAAATCGTGAGAAACATTCGACGAGAAAGATCATCGGAAAGCAATCTCGAAAAGAAAAAAAAAAAAAGAACAGAGAAAAACGGTGAACAATGGCAATTCTCGTGCGTGTCTCCCCGATTATCTCCATGAAAATATGTATGAGCAAGCGGTCACCCATCTCTGTTAACTATTTTACCTGTAGCTATTATTATTTGTTTTACCATTGTCGTTTATTATTAGCTTTCCCCTTTCTCGTTTAATTACTCTTTATTGTTACCATTATCGTTATTCGTATCATTAATTACTATTATGCGATGGTAAGAAATTTTAAAAACGACCCCCCCCCCCACCCCTACGGTTGCCAGCATGGGAGCACAGCTCCGAAAGTGGATCCTTATACCTGCGCGCCCTGTATCGCTATCACGTAATTAATATTTATAAGCAACGGATGTTTTTGGTACAATCAAATCTGTTTCTTTTCCTTTTTTCTTCTTTTTTATTGTATACTCCTTTCGTCCCCTCGCTCCCATTATTTTTCCCTCTTTCTCACACTCTCTCTTTTTTTTTCTATTAGAAAACAACATATATATATTTTTTTTTCTCTCTCTCTCTCTCGCATATCTCCTTTCCCTCCATCGTCCGCGCGAATTGAACCTTATCACTCGTTAACTATTGTGTTCGTGTACGCCGTCTCTCGCCGCGGCCACACGCTCATGAAAAAAGGTTTGTTTCACTATCAACTCGCCGCGGGCACTCAGTCACAGCAGTCTCTATGTTAGTAGCACATCGGCCTATATACGTTTTACACATGTATTCTCGCAGTATTTATCGCAGTTTGGTGTACGCCTCTGTGTATATGTGTGTCTGTGTGTTTATATATGTCTGTGACTTGTTTTGTATCTCGTATTAACTATATCTTTTTTTATATATATATAATATATCGTATTATATATATATATATATATTTATAGATTTATATATATATATATATGTATATAAATCTATATCTATATATATGTATATTTATATTTGTTTTTCACTGTTACCTAATTTTTATTACGTACCTGTTACAGTTATCAGTAGCGTTAATACGAATATATGATACATATATTCAAACACTCTCGCTGGCTCTATCAGGAGCAGCAAGAATCAGCGTAAGGGTCAGTCAGGAGGCGACACACTGGTCGTCTGAGAGAGTGCGCAAAGTATCGCGTCCTCCAGAAATGAACATAAGGATCACAACGACGTGTACAACTTCGTCCATTCCGAAATTTATTACACCACGATTTGTAATCCCCTCCTACCGAGAGCGGTAACGAAATCTTAGTCAGGAAGGGACTAACGCATTGTCGTATTGTTGTGTGCTGACACTGAGTACATCATGCAGTTGGAAACCCTTTGCCGTTTCCAAATGAAAAGAAAAACCAAAAGTGTGAATATACCCGATATACACATATAAAATTATTTGGAATTCACTAATCGCCACGTTGTTGTTGTTGTTAATGTTGTTAAAGAAGAATAAAATTGCGTGAATTAACTCTGCATCGTCTCTTTTTCATTTCTTTTCCCTGCTTCCATCATTTCTCCCATTTCGGTCACAACTAATAAAATGAGTTACATTATGTCAAGAATGCTTTCGTGAGACACTTCGTTTCACTAACAACAAGAATTTTTTGCGTGTAGTATATGGACAATCGACGTAAACTAAGAGCTAACAATCGGGCAGCGTGATACCGTACTTCCACCTAAAACAAACAAAATAACAAAGAGCTATTAGATATTTATATAAAAATTATTTTATTAAATTAAAGACATTTATTTCTTCAATATTCTTTGCGTACAGATTTATATATTCTATATTATTGTTTTATATATTCTAAATTGACAAATTATTGTTCGTATGATTTTAAACCGACTTTGCTGGAATAAGATCTTAATGTGGTACTTAATCACCAGAGTATTTAATTTAAAAAATAAAGAAAGTGTAAACAAAGATGATAAAAAGTCTTTGGAAATAGATAAAATAGTATTTTTACCAGCTCAGGGACGAGTTCGCGTCATAGATGTGTTAGTGGCAGGAACTGGATTATTGGAGGAAGCTGCAAGAGCATTACGTTCGAGAGTGTTGCGTCGTTCTAATTCGGTCAGTTTCTTCCACATCTCATCCCTTTCTTTTTCCTTCCTTTTCTCTCTGTAATACAGACATATACATGTAAAGAAAAAAATGTAAGGAATTCTTTATTCTTCATATAGCTTTAGATAGATTTGATTAGACTGGTTAATATAGCACTAAATAATCAAGATTTAATTAAAAACTAAAATGGATTGAAAAAATTCCGCTTAATTTCGCAAAATTGTAAAAAGTCTCAAAATTTTGGCCTTACTTTTGCCTGTCCAACTTATAGTTGGCAGTAAGTTCGTCGAAGAGCTTACTGTTCATCTCCATAAATGTCTTTAGAACATTATAAACAAGAGCTATGATCGTCTGGTTCCAGTGCTCCTTGCTAATTTTGTACAACGCTGGGAACATAATCTTCATTATTACTTGGTTGTTTTCTTCAATTAGAGACATTATATACTCGTTATTCCAAAAGTACAATGCTCTCTCCGCAACCTGTAACGAAAAAAAAGAGTAATTTATTATTTCGCGAATTCACAACGAATTCGTCGTAATTAGTGCAAAATGCTGTATAAATTACCTGAAAGTGTGGTGAAGACACGCAACGTGCGACTTGCCTGAATAAAGGTTCTTGTATTTTAACAAATTGATTAGGTTCTATAACGTCCAGTATTTCCTCGATTTCACCGAGGAACATCACCTCCTTCTGGCTGCACGTTTTAGGCCAGAACTTAAGGAGGCCTCGTACAACTGGTTCTGTTAAAGTCGCGTCTTTTTCCAAAAATTGCACCACACAATAAGCTAACTGCGCGTGATAGAGCGATAAACATTTCACTTTATGTAGTGGTAACAGCACCTAAGGAAATAAGCAAAAAGACGCTTTTTAAATCATTTTTCTTGTCTCGAGTTCTTTCCTTCTCCTCCTCCGCTTTTACAGGGTTAATATATATTTACGAATGTATATCTATATATACAAAAGATTAAGGCAAGAATTTAAATATGCATCTCTGAATAGCTTTGGAAAATATTGCCAAAGTTATGAGAAAAATATATTTCAAGAGAACAAGAAGTTACGCGAATCGTATTTAATTCCAATTTTACGTCTTTCGGGATATTAAATAAAACTGAAATAAATTGCAAATTCAAAAGTAGAAAATTTTAGCGTGTGAGAAAGAAAACAATTTATTTCAGAAAGATAGGAGATTTGAATGAAATCTATGTGTACTTCAATTTCCTTAATAGAATATATTCGTACCTTAACCAAAAATTGCTTGTGCTCAACTTTTAAGGGAAGAGCGAATCCGTTAATAATGCTACCCAAAATTTCAAGAAGTTCACCAACCCCGTTGAAATGTTCCGTTTCGTACACGAACCTGAAATAATAACAAAATTGGGACATTATATAAATATCAAGATAAAAAGAATGACATTTTTTATGTAATATTGACATTGCTAATAAATTACTTGGTACAATATTACGTAAAATTAAATTTCTATTAAAATACAAGATAAACAGGATAACATTTTTTAAGACAACATTCAAATAAATACCTCAGAAAAATGTTGTTAATTTGTTTGCGTATGAAGGCTCTAAGACCCAGGAACTTGCCATAGATACGATGCAAAACCGTTTTCAGGAAATCTCTTTCCCTGGGGTCTTCCGAGTCAAACAAGTCCAATAACTGAAACAGATAATTATAACGAGTTATACTTGTATTCATTAGTTTAATTACGTCAAAAGGCGTGGCATATTAGAGACATATAGTAAAGAGCGGCAATGTAATAATGTTTTACCTGTAACACGAATTTTTGGTCAATAACTTTTTTGCCAATAGCAGGCTGGAAATCTGAAGACTCGAGAAAACGGAGGAAGACTTCGTAGACCAACTGAAGATGGGGCCAACTCGCCTCCAGGGTCGGGTCATCTTCTTCTGGATCAAAATCTGGATTTTCACTAGGTGGCAATGTACGGAATAGATTTGCAGACACCTTTAACAAATATCGTACAAAGGACCTTTAAGATAGAGCTACAATATCAGCATTAAATAATCTCTCTCTCTCTCTCACACACAAAGTCTATTACATTCATTAGAAGCATTCATCTAATATATCAAAAAGCACTATTAAATACGTAATATATTTTTAAATTTTATTTATTGTAGATATTTATAAACACATTGGACATAAAAATCAACGAGCTATTAGATCAAATCAAACTGTTTCTAATTAATTTTCTCAACAGAATAACTTTCGGGCTAACAAGATAACGTGCTGAGCGAGCAAGGATTTTGACGCGTACGATGCGTACGAGAGATCAGAAGCGATTAACAAGAACAAGCGAGAGAGACGGATTTTTTTTAATTCCAGCCTGATAATCTGTTTGTCGCGATTTTTCGCATCAATTAACATACCATCTTAATGGTTTCCGGGTAGATGGGCTCGGTGAGGACACCTCGCCCTGCTGTGATATATTCCACCAATTCATTGAGCGTACTCCGTTTAATTTCCTTGCCTTTGAGATCAGCCATCGGGTCCATGAAGTCGAACGCCACGCAGCATTGGCGTAGCTTTTTGATAAACAACTCCTCCTGCTCTGCGGCGTTAACATCTGCAACAAACAAACAACGTTAATCACCAGTTCTACACGTGTTTCGAGTCACGCGAAGTCCCTCTCGCGACAATCCTTCGTCGTATCGCGAGGAGAAACTTCGGGTGTTACGGAAGCGGAAATGTCCTTACGTTTCGTCACAAACAATTCATTCATTATACATGCAAAACGGAATCGGCGGAGCAAAGTGCCTGGCTACTATTTTTAACTCTCCGCTGCATGGACGAGAGAAGCCCCAATAAAATGTTATCATTTCCTTTGCTCCTACATGTGTAAGCAAACAATTTAATTGAGCCGATAGAAACCAGAATCGCGCAAGTCGCACGGAGTGTCACGAGTGATCAGGATGATCGAATGCTGAAACAATCGTGCAAATGGATCGTGCGCTTCTCAACCGTGAGCTTCTTCGGAATCCGGAGGTCTTTGTTCTCTTCGATCCGGCACCCCGACACTCGCTTGAAATTAAACGAAATATCTCGTTAACCCTAGGTACACACAGTTATTTTTCGCACACGTAGACACCGCGCTAGGGAGGCTTGGAGGACTTGGCTACTTTTTTCATTATAACTCTCGAGAAAATCACGGGGTATTTTGACTTCTTTTCTTTTTCTTCCGATCGTAAACAAACTGAAAAATACGTACATTTATTCAGAATTAGTCTAAAATCACAAGTACTAATAAACACGTGTAAAAAATTATATCTCTCTACCAATGGTAGACTTAGACAGCACGCATGTTCATAATCAGGACGTAAGACGTCTTAAAGATGTCTTTAAGTGCCCATCTACAATAGGTGTTTTAAGCCCTAAGCCCTAAGAAATTGATCAATCATAGTCAATTATTCTCCTCAAATTCAATTGTGATTGAACAATTTCTTAAGGCTTAGGGCTTAAAACACCTATTGTAGATGGGCACTAAGGGCCTTGGCACATAGAAAAACTTAAGCAGTAAAACTTAAGCAGTAAGAAATCAACGGTATGGATTCGCTACCGCTTAGGGCCGTGCCTTAAGTTCTCGACTGTGATTTGCTTACTGCTTGAGTTTTACTGCTTAAATTTTTCCATGTGCCACGGTTTTAAGACGTCTTACGTCCCGATTTTGGACACGGTGCCGTCTGGGCAGTTTCAAACTTTACCTGGGGTCTCGGAGACCCCAGAGCGTATACCTGGGGTTATCATCGAAGTCCGCTTCGTGGAAAAGAAGAATCCAGTGACTTTGACGGACAAGATATCTTTACCTCCATTTAATTTTCACCGAAGAAACGGACTGGCCAAGGATGGACCGGGCAAATTGGTCAAAGAATGTATTACCTTTACAGGAACAACTTCGACTAAAGTCTGATTAACTTGACCGGCGATTAACCTGTCGAGCAATACGCGCGCTATTTTGCTAAAATGGATAATTTTTCGTCTAACATATGAGAGATTCGATCAGGGGGCAGCAAATTATATACAAATTAAAAATTTTGCTTTAAATGATCCTGCGGGTTGAATTAATCGCCGACAAGTTAATTGGAGTTTAATCGAAATCATCTTTAAACATTATTCTAAAAATAATTCAATCGATTATCGATATATTTGCGTGAAGTTAACCAATTATCGTCCCGCTAGTCTCGCGAAGAATTGAACGCGATGTTCGGATGCGTTTCTTCCGTCGCTCGATTCGTTCCACGCGATGGTAAGAAAATGAAATTAATTCATATAAAGGTCCGTGGTTTTTAATTCAATTTTTCCTTCAGTTTAGATTATCGCACTTTGAAAATTCGTGTTCGAAAATGCAATGAAGCGAAGGCCGACGAAGAGGTTATGTTTGCCACCGCAAAGGGAGGTTATACGCGCACCCGCCCGCCCGTCGGCATGTGCAGCCACCTTCACGCCGCGTAGGTCGCATTCTCTCTCGCTATCTCGCTCGTAATCGCGAGTCAACATCCACGGATTGCGTCTAGGATCAGGACCGATCTTTTTTTCATGTTACACGTCGATTAATGCTTATCTCACTCGCTCGACTGAACTGATAATCACGGACTGTACATCATAGCCGACGTTGAATATCCACTCGCGTGTTATGCACTTTCGGACGGGGATGCACTTTTCACAGCCCGGCATTGCCGAGACGGAGTATAGTAATACTCTACCGCGCTACTATAAACATAGTATTATTTTTATAACTGTTGCGTAATGAAAAAAAAGTTTTAAAAATAATTTCAAGTCATATAGAATTTTTCATTGGAATAATTCCAATTTGAATCCAAAACTGTTAAATATTAAACTATTAACGGATGGAATTTAAATACTTTGAGTTAAATAACATTTTGTTATTTTTAACCATCATGTGTGTCGAAATTTATTTTAACACAAAAGTATTACTTTAACTCTATTAACTCTTAACTCTCAACTCTTAATAGAGTTAAAGTATTATTTTAACTCTATTAACTCTTAACTCTAATTAATTAAATTACATTGTTTCAATTAAATTAACGATATATTGAGTAAGAGCAGTAGGAATAGTTAAAAATAACTGAAATTGAGTATAATTTGACACTACGAATTCAACGGTAAAGGATCAAATTTAATTTCAAGTATCCCGGAAATTCATTACGACTCAAGTTCTTAAATTAGCCGGAATTTAATGCATCCCACTCCTAGTAATCCTGATATGTATTTTTTTATCATAGCAACATCGAATAAAACCGCAAATTGATCCTATGAGTATCTGGAAATGAAAAAGTCTGAATCTATCTATCCAAGGAGAACGAAGGATCTATCGCTCGTCCATCCCTAGATATTTCGACGTTTAGAGTGTTTGAAGGCCTTAGAGCCATGCAACCAAGAGACGAGGGATGAAACCGGCAGAGAGGAGCAATTACGTGTCCGTTTGGACGAACGTGTAACAATCTGATGAGCTAAATTTCGTTTTACCCTTGGAGCATGTTTCAAAGAAATTCTGTCACTGTAACAGAAAGTAAATTTCCTAACGGACAAGCAAAAACCACCAGAATTTGTTGTATTTGAAAAAAAACCCGTCGACATGATCGAAAAGTGTCCACGGGCGAAGAGGCTCGACGCAGGTCCGGGACACCGTTCACGCAGAGTCAAAGGGTAACACACATCGGCTAATCAGTTTTTCCCATGCCCTTCACTTCGCCCCGGGGATGATGGCGTGGTTGCAACTTCGCTCTTCATAATGGCGCACGGCGTGGCCTCAATGACTTTATCGAATTATGCCAAACTGTCTCTCTCTCTCTCTCTCTCTCTCACTCTCCCTCTTTCGTAACAGGCGGTAGTCCTATGTGAAATACCGCCGCGCGGGTAAATCGAGGCGCAAAGTGGCCATCCTGGGGAAAAAATTGGCAGCAATCTCCCGACGTTATATTTATCCACCGAGATTTTTTTCCGGGAAGCCGAGGCGCGACGCGACATAAAAAAAAAAAAGGGAAACCTTCCCCGTGAAGGAGGACGAACGGATCGCTATATACGTTTTCGCTCGCTGTCGTCACTCCTGAATGGCGACACTCGAAATCGCGGGACGAAATAGTTGCCTGTGGCAACAACAAGCTTTGGCAAGCACGTCCAAGACATATTTAGACGATTTTGCCGTCGTCGGATCGCAACTGTGGGACTGTGGCGATCTTATTATCGCCCATCACACGTGCGACAGAGGCATGCATTATTCTTTTTCTTCCTCTTCCTCTTTAAAGTACGGTCTATCAAATCGTTTTAGCGAAAGAACATTGAGAAAAACACGCTGTCATTAAGCGGCAGATAGGAATGAGAGGTATATAGAGGGCAAGAAAAGGACGAGGGAGAGATGGGAACGAAAGTCCGCGAGGTCTCCCGTGATAAATTCTGTTACATGCGATCTTACGATTATCCATAAATAGGAGGAGTTAGAATTAAGCGTCGCTATTTATGCCGACAATGGACGGTGGGGCGAGTCTGCGTCACACCCCGGGTTATAAGTTATAACGAGGTGAAGGTGCAATTAATTTTTCATCCCGGAGTTCGGAGGCTTAATCGATGTCAGACACACGATGTTCCTTCATCGATAGTATCAGTCCTCGCGGTTCCTCCCGACGAGGGGGGGAGGACACGGGCAAGTTGCACGAACGGTTGAACGGCCTTAACATGATTCCATTAAATCCGCAGTTAAAGAGACTCAGGTGAGCGAGGGAAGGAAAGAGAGAGAGGGAGAGAGAGAGAGAAAAAAAAAAGAAAAATAGAGGCGCAACGCGAGAATCGGCTGGCGTGACGCGACCACGTCGCGTCGCGAAGGACTCCAAAAATAGCGTTGCGCGCGCGGCGTCTCGCCCCCGTTCGTTCCATCCGTCCGTTCGTTCGTTCGTTTGTTCGTACGTTCTCCCTCGACGTTACGTGCGCGCGATCCATCTAGCATCCACATATTTATAATTTCATTCATAACGCGACACGTACCCTTCGCGTACGTGCCCGCTTCCCGCTTGCCGGCGCGACGCTGCGCCGCGCGAGATACGCGCCCCCCGATCCAGAAAAATAACACTTTTGTCTACCTGAGGGGTATTCTGCCCTCCCTCGTCCCATGTCTTAACGTCTTATTTCGAATAGATTCTTTCGAAGGATTCAAACTCGGATTGAAATATCTGTTGAGCCAGCTTCGTTATCTAATCTCAATTGCAGTGAGGCTTAATTCATTAAAAGCCTTTTATTTCTCGAGTCGCTCTGATCGCTCAAGAACTGTTTATTCTTCTTCGATGAATCCGCTTGAAATTGTCAAAAAATCCGCGATTTAAAGTGCGCTTGGAATAACAGCCTGTATATATGCACAGAGATAAAATTCATTTCTAGTTGACTCATCAGATTTTTGTAAAATTAATTTTGTTTGTTATTCAAACAGGGCGAACAACAACTGCGAAGTTCTGATGCGAAAGTATGATTTCGTTCTCGAGAAGTCTGCGGTTGCCGGAATAGAAGATCGACCGAATGTCAAGAGCAATTTGGCGGTAAATTATGCGTTGACCGCAATACGAGATATTTTGGCGGATCGATGAGAGAGAAATGGAAAAGAGTGCGAAAGAGGGTGGATAAGAAAAAGTGGAAACAAAATAAAACGAGTAAAAAGCAGGTGAAAAGCTAAAAAAAAATAATAAAAGATTAAAACCAATGTACGCTAAAAATAGAGATAAATTAATAGATATGAAAGGGAAATATAATTAATTGAGATAATGAGAAAAACGATTTAAAAGGATTTAAAAAAGGGAGCAGAGTAGGCAAGAACCGAGACGAAAGGGTGAAAAGGGGAAACAAAATAGGGAAAGAGCGAGACACGAAGTGAAAGAGGCGAACTAGTGGAGGGGGGTAGAAACGCGAAAAGAGGGAGGAGGGGGGCACTGGGTGGCGAAGGAGTAGAAGAGCGCGTTCCGTGCAGGTGGTCGCCGGCATTCCGGATCAATACTTCCACCGCTTCTCTGGGGGGTACCGTCAGGTAGCCTCTTCTCTCGCCCCCCTTTCCAACCCTTATCCCTCTCTCATACTCTGACGACGCTATCTTCCTCCTTCCCCTCTTTCCCTCGTTCTACCGCGCCTTGTCCACTCCCGTTGTCGTCGTCTGCGCTTCGCCTTCTTCTCTCTTCCTCTTTGATCTTCCCGTACTACGTTCTTTCCCCCTTCTTTTTGCGCCCTTTTCTCCCCGACGTTTTTCCTCTCCGCTCCTTCGCTCATCCTTCCCGTTTCCTCCGCTCGTTCTCCATCCTCCCTACGTTTCATTTTTTTTATACTTTTTGAATACCGAAATGTATGTCGAATATGTGTTACTGTTTAATCCTAATTCTGTTTAATCCACCATATACATATTTAAATACACATATAGTATTTTACATATATATAAAATTATTATTAATTACACCAATATGTAAAATATATTAAATATTGATACGTTTCGTTTTCGACGCGAATAATGCCAATAAAAAGATATAATCGCGCAATTATTTACCTGATAATTATATAATTATTAATATAGTTATACAATTTCCTTGAAACCAGATTTCAACGTGGCAATCACACAAAAATAATTTCCCCATGTCTTTCATTCTTTTTTTGTAATGATTGCATCACAACGAATGACGTAAGGTACATACATTATCTACCTGGCTATAGCACTCTATAATAGCAGCATATCTATAGCCTCTCGGATATTGAACTTAACAAAATTATAACCGGTTTCAATCTCTCCGTAAAAATCAAATTATTACGTCGCGGTGTACCGTGGAAAAATTTAAAAAAAAAATTAACTTTAAGAATCAATATAAACAGCTTGAGGAATGAATAATTCATATCCTGAGAATTTTTGCAGCATTTTGCCACGTGCCGAGGTCAATTTTAATTTTATCGAACAAAAAGACAGTGCGGGTTGTTTGAGAAGTGTGCGACACGCCGTTCTGCGTAACGCAATTGTCTAAATTTTTTTAGCGCGCAACAGTCGATTTCTTTACCGATGCATTATGCAGCCGATTATGCGGCCCGAACGTGACTTAATGAACGACGCGGCGATGTTCGTCTCGCCCGCTTTCTCTCTCTCTCTCTCTCTCTCTCTCTCTCTCTCTCTCTCTCTCTCTCTCTCTCTCTCTCTCTCACTCCCGCGGCAAACCGCCCCGTCGCATCCCCGTGGCTCCTGTCCCGATCTTGACAGTGACCATGACCATCAGCGTCAATTAGCCGGAAAGCGTACTCGTGTGCGCGCGACTCGTTACCAGAATATCACGATAAATGCTCGACCCACATGCATTTTCGCTGAAATTAGTGTAGAACATTTATTATTAAAGAGCATTTATCCAGCGAGATTGTGATCTCTCGCGGGATCAGAAATTAAAATGCCGTAGGCGAAGCGAAGTACGCGCCCGAAAGTAAACGCGGAAGGTAACCGTTGTTTATTCCCCGACGCTTAATATCTCGCGAAAAGCCTCTCATCCTCTCGATTCGTTCGCAAGCTCAAACATCATTTTAATTATGGAAAAAAAAATGAACGTCAGATTACCCAAGAGAGATACGTCCGCGAAATATTCATGTAAAATTTTGCCCATATTCTACATTCCTGTACATCCATGTGTTTATTGCCCAGCTAAGTGAGAAACGATCCTCGGAATTATAATTTCGTTAATCATTTCTATACTTCTATTCTCGCGTTCTCCTTCTCCTCCTTAATACGGACTGGAATAGAACTCCGAGAACGGGTGCGCGGGAGACGTATCTGAACAAAGAAGACTATTAATGCTCCCACTTGTGCATGACGCATAATTAAACTGTGTTTACGTCTGACGTAACGGTCTCAGCACATCGCGACGCGCGCGGCTGCATTTCTTACTTTGGAAAACCAATAGTTTCCTTCAACCCGGAAAACGCATGCCCACTTCCTTTCCTTTTTCCTTAACGTGAACGCACGAGATGTCCCTGGCTGCGTCACCTTATTTTATCATCGCTAAAAAAAATCACGATCATTAATTTACATATATGAGAAACATATTCAGTCTTCATGTCGAAGAAAACAAGAGATTCAATATGTTGCCCCCAATATCGGACGCCGGTTGATATAAGTGAGAAATTCAAGTTTAGCTTAACGAAACTTCCATTTTACAGGAGTTTATCCTGCTAAAAATTTAATTTGAAGTTTAATTTCCAGGAATAACGCCGAAGACTTAACGTTGCAGACTAAAAAGTTACGAGAGGTGCCTGATGATTACGAGAGAGTAAATACATTCTAACTTTCTTCGTCGATAGCTCTCGTCATTTATGTATACAGCTGCTTAAAAAAGTACCATTGCTCTGCAAAGTTAGCATCCCATTTGCAGAATTTCCATGGAATAATTTGCGACTATGAAACTCTTTCTTTTCGCGGAAGAATTAGGTTTCTGTCAATTATACCAGGATTCTAAAAATGGAGTGTTAATTCATCAGGGATTTAAACTGTCGACGATATAACCCGGTGTTCCTATCGGGTGTTTTGGACCTCCAAAATTTTATGGATCATCCAACGGCGCTTCGCTCGTCCATGAGCATTTGCTTCTCGAGCATCGAGAAGCACTTTTGCTTTTTCACTCAATTTGCACCCGTATTCAAGCGCGTCATTGTCCACCTCTCTCCCTCTCTGTCGTTCACGAAGAAGCGATATATATCGGTTACGATAAAGTAACAACGCCGGTCGAAATGTCATCCGATGTATCGAGCGCCGAAAGGGTTCGGGGCTTAAAGAGGATGTGCCGCGCCGAAATCGTAAAACTTTTACGATCGCCGCCGCGGCAGCGGCGATCCTATACGGATCGTTCGCTCCCGGAGATGGGCTCGAGTGTCTCGCGAGCACGTTCGAATGTAGGACAGCCTCGAGAATCCTGCGGAGATCCCGCGGTCCCGAGAGGCAGGACCGGAACTACGCGGCGAAGAAGTGACGGACGATGTACCTACACGGTAAATAACATACAGTTTTCTCTCTGCATCATATAGTTTGATCAAGTATTTCCGTAATAATTTTTAGTTATATAAGAACGATGATCAATGGACACGGTAGATCTCTCTTGTCTGCAGAGCGAAACAATTATTATACATTGCACCTAACTCTTGAAAGCGATAACGAGAGTTAAGATAAAGTTTTTTTTTCTTCATACATCTTCTACGGCAAACAACTGTTCCGGGATTCAAAAACAGTCTGTTTAAACTGGATACCAAGCAGGTATCGCGGGTGAAATGATACTTTTTTTTATGAGCACCATTCGAGTCCCATGAGGCCGAAGTATTGGAACTAATTCGGATCCGTGAGTACGTGCTGAACTTGATCCCACCTCTATTTTGCTTCCGCTCACCTGCCGCTGTTTACGGGCCGTAATATCGTTCGCGCAATGCAATGCTTGGTAGGCGCGATAATTTATTACAATGGTCGTTTCTAGCCGGCACAGAGGCCGTGTAAATCTCGTTGCGGTCGAATTGGTACAAGTTTAAACGATCGCAAGCTGTTTTCGTCACCTGACAAAGTTACACCTGACAAAGAACTATAAGAATATCATATATGTATGTAATAATTGTGCATTTATATAATACTATCTAATTGAACAATACCTTTGTGTTCAGTCACGTTCAGATCGGACTTGGAAACTTTATCAGATAAAATTCCTTATATGTATGTATCTCTTTGTAAGTACATGATGTGTTTACAATTCTTTCTGTGCAAGCGGGCAGATAAAAGGATAATCAACTTATGATTGAAATTAACCAATGAAAAATCAATAGCACTCTGCGACACGAGTCTCATCCCGTAAAAATATTCGCGCCGCGAGAGAATGAATGCAAACTCTACCGCGTTTATCTCGTTTGCATATAAAATTCACTATATTATATTATAAAAAGTAAACGTGTATTTTGGTTAATTAATCTTATGAATTATGCATATGAATTGTGCAGAAAAAGAAAGCTTGCACTTTCTTCGAGCAATCCCTCTAAATCTCGTTAGATTAATGCTAATTGGACCCTTTGTATTCAGATTAATCGCGATAGAATTATTGGTCCTCTCTTCGTAAAGTCGATCCTGTCTAATGAGAAAGACGTTTTCCCAGCCGCCAAGTAGACGAGAACGTGTACAATAGAAATAAGTATGAGAAATAAATAATAAAAAGCAGCCTGAAAAGACGGGTTGAGACACGCAACACCAAATGTAATAAACGGTTATTATAAGTTGCAGCGCAAAACGAGATGACTTTACGGAATAAGACTTTTATGTTTCGCAGAGTTCCACGCATAATCCAAAATTCAAGGCTAGTCTTCTCGTAGGAGGGATACGTAAAGAAGAATCTGTAACAAGAATTTAGGAAAGCATGATCTCGAATTTTACTTAAAGTGTGGCGGAAGACGGAAACAAAGAAGACGCACGAAGGATGTATTCTATCAAAAGAAAGTCGGTAGTTTTAATTTCTATTTCTGTGAATATGAATACTGTGTACAATTCGGATAATGTCGAACAACTGAAGAAAGAAGAGAAGAAAAAGTGAGGCGAACTATTGCCATTTTACCGACGAAGGTGAACAACATCGCCTGCAAGGTGGTCTATTCCGTACGACCATTCGTGTCGTAAATTTGTAGGTCAACTAGTAAAGTGGAAGGGAGATGGAGACTTTGTTTCGATCGCCGTTGGCGCGGGTTCAAAAATTTTAACTGTCCTAGAAAGTTTTCGGTGTCTTTTCGAAAATGCTTAGCTGTCACTTTCGAAAGAGAAATAAAAAGAAACATTCTCAATCGTCTTGAAATCTTAGGATAGAACATCTCGATTGTTTACACGTCTATCATTCGCGTATCATGAACGTATATCCCTCCTTTTTCTTTACCACTTTGTACCAACGAGAACCAACACAGCGATAAATAAAGTAAATATTAGTGGAGAATTTCATTAAAGCTTAAAATATTAACTGTATTATCGGAACGTTTCAAGTTATTCGGAAACAAATGGGAGATTCTTAACTTTAACTGCGGAAAGGTCAACTTCAAATTATTACCATTAGCAAAGAAGGAGGAAAGTCTGACAATGAGTTCGGAACGCCTTGTGTGAATTCCCATTATATCCGAAGCATCTTTTTCCCGGAACGTGATTGCATATTTCAAACACGCGCGAGTCTTCAGATAATACGCAATTACAGTCCACGGGAAAAGTGTTTTTTTTTTTTTTAAGAGAGAGGCCGGGAATATCATAAATCGGAAGTGACAACGAATTGCGTCGATCAACCTACCGTGTATTGACTCGGGACAGATACTCCGACGGCTCTTATTTCACTATTAATTCGCATTCGTGCTCTTTCGCCCCTTTTGTCCTTTACTCCGATTGACTACCAATAATCCTCTTACACGCGATATCCGTGGCGCGCGATCGCTTCCATTATAACATACATTTCATTCTGCGCATCCGAACCTGTCGCGTTCTCCAGCCCGTAAGCGTGTTAATTATCTCGTTAATAATCGTGTGCATTTGCGTCTCATTAGCAACATTGATTGCCTATCTAAAAAAAAAAACATTTACACGGTAGACCCAATAGGCGGATAAATACAGAGAGGGTAGAAATATTATATGTAAAAAGAGAAAATTGCAACGATTTATTTAGACAGTCTCGTAATAGTCTCAAATAGAATACTCAAATAGAATACTCTTTCTGCGACAAAAACAAATGTCGCGGAAAAAGTAGAAAATGTATGTAAAACGGATACAAAAGAGACCGTTTCCTTTTTTTTCCCTGGTGTCATCCCCATTGCCGATGCTCGCGGGCGAGTCGGCTCTAGGACCTTTACCGTGATTAGCGTGGCTTTTTTTCCCTTCTTTTTTTTTTTAGCCCTTTTAGGTCGCCATGTTGATCCCTAGTTCCCTTCAGTGCGACTCCGTTCAGATGGCGATGGCGGTGGCGGTGAAGGCATGGGAGAGACGGAGAGGAGTCCCCGGCTATACACGTGGCGGAGTACCAATACTGTTTCACGCATACTGGGAGCGTCACGTCGTTCGATCGTGGGCTGCACAAGTCGACGGCCAGAATCTTTGAGATTCATATCGCGTGACGATCATGGTTTCTCCCCCCCCCCTCCTTCCCGACGAACCTAAAGCCTCGTGAGTATTACGTTGTTGTCTTTGTATCCCTCCAGAAATAGAAGGCACAGGCAGGAACGTGCAGTACTTTGAGCCGCGGTCGATCCAACAAAAAGCAGGTATGCGCGCTTTGAGTCACGCCTACGAAGACACCGCTCTGGCCGTAAATCCTCGCGGGAAGGTGAACGGCGAACAGTAGCGCGATTGACGAGGTCCCCGACAAGAAGCTCCCTCGTCGATTACGTAATTCTTTCTTTGTTTACGCGCCCTGTTCAATCACTTATCCTTATCCGTGGCGCCGGTCGTACAGATAATTCCACCGGGGGGGGGGAAAACGAGCCTGTGTGACTAAAAGCGGCGCCGAGCAAGAATCTGGAAAACGAGCGGGGCCAGAAATAGGTAATAATTTAGCGGGATTACAGAATAGATGTTACTAATTGGTGGATGAATCGTGTCCGAACGAGCGAAATCATTTTTTAATCCTCGTAATTGTTTCCAGAGACGCAGCTGAAGGTCGGATACGGCAGAATCTTGATCCTGTGGGCTCTGTTCATTTTTGGCGCCGCATTCTGAATACCTTCGATAACGATAATGGTGATGAAAAGCTTGTTTTGATGCCAAAATCACATGTCTAATGGTAACAATCATGATCCGTATCTCCGTCGATCCGAGTTATCTCCTATCTCCGTTACGTTTATCGTTCTACAAGAATGTTTCATTGTTTCTTCGTTTTCTTACGGTCACAATTATCATTAGAAGTCTCGGAACCACGTCCGCCTTCCTCTTACTTTCTTATCGCGGAGTCGTCCGTTATGTTTCCAATCGTTATATACGTTTTGCCCCGCGCACGCTCGCTCGAGTGGCGAATTCGATCGTAAAGAAAATTATACAGTCGCACGTCGATAACCCTCGACCGCTTCTTTCCGGGTGACAACGCGTTGGGTATGCGCGGGTGAGCGACGCCGCGCGCGTACCAGAAGGCAAATATTCGATAAAGTCGAAGCTGAGCGACAGGTGAAAATTACGCGATATCTCTCTCTCGGTCAATTCGGTAAAGTGGAAGACTGATAGCGGTGCCCTTATCACAATCGAGATACGATAGTCCTCGCCGACAATTAGCTGCGGTTCGCGCGTGGGTTCTCCACGCCGCAGGCGTATCCGTGTGCCGCAATCTACACGCCGTTAGTTAGTTAGCGTGCCTCTCACCCCGTTTTCAAAAGAGCAACGAAAGCTAGCAGCACCGATATCGGTGCCCGCTGGCTATGTTCCGTAAACAAACTTTTACAGTCAACGCGTAACAAGTGTCTCGCTATTCGGCAGACGGTCGCCGCGAGCGTCATATCTGGTCGAATGGGTCGCGGTCATGTAGCGCAATGTATAAACTATATTCGCGTTACTCCTCACCGTGCGGCTCCGAAGTTTATTCCGTATTTTTTTTATTCATTTCCTTTCCTTTGTTTCTCGTTGCTAACAGCGTGGCAATTTACTGAACGTGTTTTCCGCATTCGCGACGTAGCCATATTTCACACCTGGTCGCGAGTCTTCCGGATCTGAAGCGTGCACAATTTGCAGGTGCCTGAGCAACGTGTCGGTGTCCTTCGTCAAGAGGCACAAGTGGGGCGTCACGCGGCCCACCCCTGATGAAGTTGCGGTCGCCGGGTGTTCTACGCGTCCGTCACCCAGTCCGACACGACGCTCCGCGGCGGGCGATCGCAGTGCAGATCCCACCTGAGACCCCTCCAGAGAAGTTCTAGAGTAAGGAATGGCCGGATTACAGCTCGCACAACTTTCTCGCAAACAGCGACGGTTTCGTCCACGTCAGCAGCAGAGGCTGGAATAATGTTGACGTATAACTTTGCAACCTCACCGGGTCATCAATACATTTAACTCCTTCATCGGTACATTTAACTTCGTGGAGCCGTCGAAAGGGGGTTGCAATCGACGAACGGGCTGCAGAAACTGATAGAACTTGCTGTCAACACCCAGAAGAGATCGCGTCCGATTACAAGCTGCTGTATACAATTCAGTGAAAAGCGGGAAGCGGAGGAGAGCCCCGGTGACCGCTATCGAACTTCGGCGATGCTTTCTACGGCAAAATGTGGCCTCGTTGAAATGTGGCCGTGCGCTAGTCACCCAATCTTTGACGCGCAGACACGTACGCACGCATGCACGCGAGTCCCGGGAGACGCGTGCACGTGTGCAACGATCGTCCGCAGGAGTTGAGCGCGGCTTCGACGCGGAACATCGACAATGCATTTCAATCCAGCTGTTACCCACCCGGCAAATCCGGCGCGCGAATCATAAGGTTATCCCCCGCGCGTTTATCTCTCCCGACGAGATTAACGCGCGGCGGTAACGCTAACGAGCGCAGCGTGACGTCTCGATAAACAAGTTTTTGCGATCCGCATCTCGCTGACCATGTACGTAATATGTTAATAATGCCGTCAGAGTGGGAATGCGCGGAATATAACGAAGGCGCTATCGACGACGGTAACGGTCCTCGTGGAAGTTCAGGTGTGCGAGCTCGCTCGCTCGCTCGCCGCTGAAACTTGCGTCAGCGCGCAACACGGGCCGCCTTCTCTCGTGATCGACGATCCGTCGATCGGTAACGATATATATTGAAAGAAACGAACGATATATGTTTACCGATGAGCACAGTGGAGCCGCGCCGTACACGTGATGCAATTGCCTAAGTCAGGAACGACAGACTTGCCGCTTCAATTATTCAATAACTCCAAGGATATTATGCTTAAGCCGTGCCGCTCCACTCGCGAGAAAGTGGCGATAGATCCGCAACGGAATTGGACGAGACGGCTTCGTCAAATCATTCTCGTCGACGCGCTGTCTTCCTTGGCAGCGTGACCTTACGCGACAACCAGATCGAGGATCTCTCGCCGCGTACGTTTTATCGCCGCTAAAGATAAAACAGTGATGAGTCAAGACGCCAAATAAATAAGCCGACATACTGACATTAAAGTAAAGACACCAAAACGGATGAGTTTGCAAAAATCTTGGCATAATTCCCTACGAGATCCTGGCGGCTTTTGCCTTTGACGTCTCTCCGCTCGAGGTCTTTCGGAGCCTCTCCTATCTCGCTTCGCGTTGAAATCACGCCGGTCTCTTGCCTAGCTTAGAACGACCAACAGTAATTATACATGTGCAATTTAACTTATCTGGGTAATCGACAGGCGACTAATTCGACTTATCTAGGTGATCGAGCTTCTTCCTGTCGTTAGACAGACTCCGCCGGGACACTAGAGACAAGTGGGAAAAGTCTCTCATCTACTTCTCAGAAGACGGAAACTAACCTTTGAGCAGCGGCAACTGCTGGAGCTCGACATCCTGCGAGTTGCGGTAGCGGGACGAGCCCTGCGACTTCTTGGACTTCTTCTTGAGGGATCGCTTGGCGAAGGGGTCTATCCTGTCCACGAAGGCCCCTGACGACATTTTGGCATTTAACGGAGGCACTGTGGGGAACTGTCCTGATGCTCGAGAAAAAAAAACGGCGAGCGCTCGCGCGGCCTGGTTTTTTATTTTTCGTTTTTTCCACTCCTCCCTCGTCGGTGCGCGTCCTCCCTTTCCGCGCGCGGACAGCAGAGCGGGAGGGCGGGCGGGGGGGTTGTCTCTCGCGCGACTAGAGACCGAGATCACCACCGCCCCGAGGAGGCCGCATTCCGTGGCCGCCGAACGCGCGACGTATACGAGAGACCGTACGACACCAAACTCCGCGAGAAAACTCACCGAGGAAACGAAAGAAAGGCACACACTGTTACGCTGCGGGATGATGCACGTGACGCGGCCTTACCCCCGATCGCATCAATTCCTCTTTCTCCCCTGGCCCCCCGTGCGCTATACTCTCCCCCCGCGCGAGCCCACGCCACGGACGCACGCTGCTTCAAAACCGTTCACGCTGCGCGCCGCCGAGCGGCGCGAGGAGGTGCGGGCGGCGATGGAAGACGACGACGACGACGACGGCGACGTTCGTCGCGCATAGCAAGCACACACGCGGGGCAACCTTCCCGGTAAACGCAGATCCGTTGGCGAGATCCTCTCTGTCAGGCCGGCCCGTCGGCCCGTCGGCCGATCACCGCCGTCACCGGCCACCGAGGAGGTAGGGGCGCGATGATCTCTCCCGCGGACGGCTAGGCGTTGTCACATGCGGACGCACGCCCGTGTGCCGTCTCCGTCCGTCCGTCCGTTTCTTCCTTCTTCCTTCCGCGAACGTAGGTGCTCCCACCTACAACCCACGACCGTGCGACGGGGGCACGGTGTACAAGCGCCGACGGTACGTCGCGGAACGTCCGACCGGCGACTCTCTTCCGGCAGCTGCCCTCTTCCCGATTCGGTCCCACCTCGCCTCACACTCGCGACGCAGGGTGGATTCGATCGACCACGACGGCGACGGCGACGACGACGATGACGACGACGACGACGACGACGGCGCTGATCTCGTTGGTTCCGCGGCTGATCGCTCGGCCGAGAGCTCCTCTCGGTCGCGCGGATTGCGTGTCGTTCCACTCACTCGCTCACTCGCTCGCTCGTATCGCTCGCACGCGCGCGCACGCACGCACGCACGCAGGCAGGCAGGCACAGGCAAGGCAGGCGGATAGGCACCGTGCTGCCGCGCGCGCCGAGTCGAGCCGCGGCTGAGACCCGCCGCCGGTGCTCGGCCGAAGAGGGAAAAGAGAGACGAGGGCACCGTTGCGAAATAGAACGACTTGCGCGTATAGTTGACGATCCAGCGCGGCGCGCACGTTCGTTGCGGGAAGTAATGGCCGCGGGTAACGTTGGCCCCTCGCGCCGCGCACACGCACCACGGGTAACACACACACGGACACGGACGCGGACACACGCGCACACAGACACGATTAAAACCGTACCGAAGAGGCCGAGACGGCGAGCGCTGGTCGCCGTCGACGCTGCTGCCCGCTGGCTTCGCCCTCTTTCACGCGCGCCGACCGCGTCACGAGGGGGGAAAAACGCCGCACAAACTGCCACCACGCACAACTGCCGACCGCCGCCGACTCCGCTTTACGCTCTACTCCGCTCTTCTTCCTCCACCTCCTCTTCTTCTTCTTCTTCTCCACCTCCGCCTCCGCCACCGCCTCGCGCTCGCACCGCCCGTACACGCCGATGTGCGGGGAACAACGACGTTCTCGGGGTAGGACGTGTATGTTAGGAGCAGCAGCTCTCGGTAGCGCTGGCTAGCACGGCCGCCATCAGCTGCTCGCTGCGACGTGGAGGTCTATCTCTCATTTTCCGGCGGAGCGTACGAGAGCGAATCCGTATAACGTCAGGCGTCGAGCGAGTTCGCCGGAACGTGACCCGACATCGCCCCCCTCACGCGCCCCGATCGCTTTTGGCGCTCGGCGCCAGAGCTTGATCCTCTCTTTCGGGACCCCGCGGTGTACACTTTCGGCTTCTCGCTTCTCTCCTCGGCCCGTTGTCCGTTCTTCGCGCGCGCGTACACACCACTTCGCCCTCTCGTCGGCTCGTCACTTCTCTTCCGCGACTTCCGCCGCCACCACCCGCGAATGAAAAGTCCGTGTGTGCTGCCGCTCCTCTATGCGCCCAGAGGGAGGGGGGGGAAGCCCCTCGCACGTCTTCGTTCGCGCGACGATATTCGCGAGGCGAAGTACACACGCACGCGGTGAGAGAGGGGAAAAAAAGGGGAGCGTAGATCTCGAGGTATATCGCGCCGCGCACCGCCGCTCTCGTCACTTATTGAAAATCCGTCAAGAGAGGTGCCCCTGCGTGCCTGAAAATAGTAATATGCGCTCGGCAATCGTCGGCCGGAGACGGCCGAGCGTCGACGAAGACGCACGAGCGCGGCAGGTGGCGGCGGCGTCGCCGGCGATCAACTTTTTCACGGCGCGCCCGCCGCCGGTGGCGGCGCGCTCGACCAATCGCGGGCCGCCGTCGCGCGGACGCCGCGCCGCCGCCAATGGCGCGCTCGCGCTCGCGATCGATGCGCGCGCGCGCGCGGCGCGCACGGAAGGTGGCGCGACGTGCGAGGACTCGATCGTTAATGACGAATCACGTCGTCGCTTCACGGATGCGCGTACTGACGTATACTGACGGCTTCGATCTCTCTCTCTTCCTTTCTTTCTCTTTCTCTCGCGAATTTTCGATCCGTTCAATCTCGACGAATTTGCGAATTATTTGAAATCACGACGACGAACTTGAAAGATGTAAACGAGATTCTCATTCCTATATAAATAAGATTCTCCAATTCTCTCTTGAAAAATTAAACGTTAGCAGAAATTTTTTTGTTAAAATCGTAGAAATTTGTTGAATTATATAAAAATCAACGTTTCGATTAAAATATCATGTATATGTATTGCAAAAATTATTATTGTGATAAAGCCGCATTGCAAGAAACTTTTTATTTAAGCATGGAATGTGGATAACATTTTATGATTTTTTTGAAATTATATTCTGAGTGATTTGGAAATTAGTTCCTTATTACGAAAATACAGTTTGCATTTTTTTCGCCGACGACGCGCGCGAGCCTTTTCGGTGCCGTCAGTGCCGTGATGGATAATGCATCACTCGACACACCGCATATCGGAAGACACGCATATACGTGTGTGCAAAATGTCAAGTGTCCCCCGCGCGAGAGTTTTTACCTCTATTATAATTAATATAAGACTCCTTAATTAGTACAACGGTTTTAGCGATAATTATAACGCGTTGTAGCGTCGGGGCGACCTCAAAGGTCTCTCGTCTAAACAAATGCACAATTAATTTTATAAATAACTCGCCTCCCTTGCGTCACTTGTCGTCGATTCTCACCGTAATTCCATAAATATACGCGCGAGCGTGACTTCACCGACCGGGGAGACGGCGCGTTTCTCGCGGTGATCGACGCTCGTGCCAGATGCCGTCCCTCTCGCCAGAGTTGACAGATTGACACTATTGACAGCTGACAGCGTGTTCGGGTCGTTTGAAGCACGAAGAAAAGGTATGTATGTACGTAGACTGGTACGTACACTTGTTTGTACACGAAGTAGTCAATAAAAAAAATACATCTTTGTCGTGCAGCATTGAGAGGTTCCCAACGAGCGAACAACAAGTGCGATTATTGAGGAACACGAAACTACGTTCCTCGAATGACAGAGGAAAGCGAAGTCTGTGAGATTCGATACGAAAGGAAGAAAGGAGGTAAAGGGTAGTATTTCGTTTTCGACGGATATAATTGAAGGAAGAAAGAGAGGAATGATCCTCGAGCATGTAGCACGTGGATCTAATCTGTTTTAGCATACAAAGAATACAAAGCGAGCCAAGGTGATCAATGCGAGTGCATCGTACAATGTATGGAAGCTGACGGAAAGAGGGGAATTCAAAACATTCAGTTGCATGTTGCATGAGGATCCGTAGGGGAACCTGGTAAAATTATTTAGTTATATCAAAAGGGTCTAAGACCAGAGATCTGTTTGTAACCACGTTATGTCCGTGTTAATATAAATTCGCTCAAGCCAAAGATGCTTCTAACTTTTAGGAGAGCTTTCTCGAGGAAAGCAGAGTGACACCATGAATGTCCTCGCGCGCTGTCCCGGATTGTATTGCGGCAGAGAGCTGCTGTCGGATGGGAATTGGAGCGATTGCGGCGCTTGTCCGCGCGGCTTCCGCACCAACGCGTCGTCGGCGTGCGAGCCCTGTGAGGATGCGCCCATGTTCTACGACTGGCTCTACCTAGGCTTCATGGCCCTCCTGGCCCTGGTGTTGCACTGGTTCTGCATCGACATGGTTGCCATGCGTCGTAATATACCCAAGGAGGTGATCGCCCTTCACCTGTCTGCCTTGTTCGAGGTGGTCCTGGCATGCCTTATAGTCCTGCAGCTGACGGATCCCATCGGGACGTTCAACGTCAAGTCGTGCAAGGCGAACAAATTGTCGGACTGGTACACTCTGCTGCATAATCCGAATCCGAATTACGAAGCGACCTTACACTGCACGCAAGAGGCAGTTTATCCGTTGTTAGTATTAGATAAAAATATAAAGCTTTTATTTGAACCTCTAGAGATTGTAATGCATTTCACTTGGCATAGAAATAGATTAGAATTTTTACACATTTAGTGAAAACTATTATATTCTGTTGTTAGCTCTATCAGAATGTATCATATTGGTATCTTTAATTTATATTACTTTACGATGCAGATACACCATGGTTTTCGTCTTCTACGCCTTAGGAATAGTCCTCATGCTATTGATAAGGCCACTAATAGCCAGGAAATTTTTGCCGAAACAGGGCAAGTTCTCAATTTACGCAGCGTTGTACTTCTATCCAATCCTCGCGTTGCTCCACGCCGTGGGAGGAGGTCTAATATGTATGTCGTAATATATACTCTATAGAGTGCCTTAAAGGACATTTGCTAATTGCTAATTATATATTGTTCTCTTTTGCAGATTACTCTTTCCCGTATATCACCATTATCCTGTCGGTGCTCTCGAATGCGGCGCATTTCGCGTTCAAACTGAATCAAACGGTAAAATCGTTGCTGTTGAGCTCCGTCTCGGATATAAAAAACGTGATAGTAATTTTGGGCCATTGGTTGCTGCACGGATACGGCGTGATAGCGGTCGCGACTCTTCGCGGAATCAGCATACATCCCGCGATGTTAGCCCTAGTTGTGTTACCCGCTCTGTTTTACATTATAACGGCGAGATTCACCGATCCACACAAGCTCCATATCGAATGAATCTTCCAAGCCAGAGTTCGGCGAGAAATGAACTTTTGGGCCGATTTTCGGCTGGCTCCGCCTAAAGCTCGGCCTACCTGCGCGCGGGACGACGAGGCAAGGGAAATAGCGTTAGGCGGAGCCAGCTGAAAATCGGTCGAAAGCGCCAAGTTCTCGCCGAGCTCTGTTCCAAAAGCAAATCTCATGTACATACTGTTTCCCATATCTAAGGATTAACATATTTAGGCTGTGTATTTATTATGTAATAAAAACAAAATCTTGCGCACATGCGGGTGAAAGCACATGGGATTCTTTTAATAAAAGAATTTTCGTTCAATAGTCATGCAATTAGAAAGCACATGGGATTCTTTTAATAAAAGAATTTTCGTTCAATAGTCATGCAATTAAAAAGCACATGGGATTCTTTTAATAAAAGAATTTTCGTTCAATAGTCATGCAATAGCGTGGTGCCCCTCCCGCCTCCCCTTCCAGAAAGAAGTTACAAATCTTTGTATTTGATGCTTGCTATATATTTTTTCATTACACGTACGGACATTGAGATACATTTCTTTTTGTTGCACACACAGGTATATGATTCAAATAAAACATATTTTCTTCACACTATGCTTTGTTTCAACATACAAATAAATCAGATAAGTTTCAGCATAAATAATGATCCAAGTGATTTCACATTTTTAGGACCTCTAGCTTCCATCTATATTGCCGTTAATTTGAATTTCGATACAACTCGATTCTAATCTTTTTTATATCAACCTTGATTTCCTTTAGTTTTGTATATTGAAGAAAGAAATGCAATCGTATATAGCCGATTGCTCTCGCATTTAAATTCTTTTGGATCGATTTAAGACTCCTTCGGTACAAATGTTAAAATCAGTGTGCTTTTCGGTGATATGGGCACAGCATCCGACGGTAATTTCGTCCTGAAAAAGCGATAAAGTTTCCATATTAAATTAAATTATTGAACATAAAAGATACGAGATTTTTGCAGATCGTGAAAATCTCCTTACTTCATTAATTCCGTATTTTGGTCATAGTTGGGACTATGCGCGACCACGTTGATTTCTTCCGATATCCGCGGTATTCCGGACAGGTTGATGACGGCTGGTTCGTCTCCTGTCTGATACGCCACGAGATATCCGGGATTGCCACTTTTTACCCTACAAATTTAATTTACGTATTTATTGATATACTTTCGGACTTTATTCAAGCAAAAGCAAAACATTTCAAAGCATATGTACGATACGAAGTGTAAGCTACACAGTATCATGTACAGCTGTTAGTTGGTTTTATTGTATTTTTTTGCATGCAGTTAAGTTTTTATTGCAAAGCGTAATCGCGATATGTTAGTACGTAGACTCACCAACTCCTGTGTTGCATACAAGGAAGCGTGGAACAAGGAAAATTAATCTTTGGTTAGTCTATTGTATTTATTATGCGCCCAAAGCATTTTTTTAATTAGCCCCCATTTTTTAATTCTTAACGTCAAAAATGTTTAGAGGAGTTTTAGTCGTCTGTTACGAAGCGGTACTTTGTACGAGGTGAAATCAAGCGATAGATGTATCGCCGAAAGCACCGTGAGAACACGGGCCGAGACGTTTAAGGATAACTCGACGTTAGTCAATTGTGTGCGTAAGGATGAATTCAATTATCCAATTAAAACCCACCTCCTTCATTCATGCGCATAGAGAGTATACCGTTAATCTTTCTTACGTATAAATCAAACCACTTGGATAGAAAAAACATTGAAAAGCAATCTAAACGACTAATTTTCAAAGTTAATTAATCGATAGTTGATAGTTAACAATATATATTATATTAATTTGTTGCCCAACGCTTCTAAAAGTGGTTCGCGAATGAATATTTAACTTTTGTTAAAACGCACATAAATTTGTAAAGTCAATGATTACAGCACATTGATATATTTTTTTTTAATAAATCGTCACGAAGCTTACCTCGCGTATACGAGGACAGTCCCGTTTACTATTCTGAGAGTCGTATTCCCGTGAAGGAACGTTAGACTACTTCGGGCACTCGACAAGGTTGCGAACGCATCCTTCGCGGACATGACGTCCTCTTCTCGAAGAATCGGCGTGCCCGGTAGTAACATGGTCATTAACACGATACTATCGGCGACGTCTTTAGGCATGCGTTGCCTCAAGGAACGCTGTTTGCCATTCACCTACGATTGAAATACATACAAAGTTTACAAAGTTAAAAATTTAAAATTACATAGTAAAAATTAGTGTCATCTTTAAAACCATATGTAATGAAAATTAATTTTGTTACACTTACATTCCACGCAGGCCACGGCGTGACGGCAAGCCATTGCGATATACTTTTACGCAAGTCCGTCGCGTTTATGCTCGCGTTGGCATTAGTGAGGAAGTGCGAACTCTGCGGTAGATCAATCGTCGTCTTTTCGTTATAAACTTGCAAGATGTCCGCGCCAATGTCATCTTGCAACGCAAACAACCTGTAAATAACAATATACGTGAGCTGATATATAGATAGCACGCACATAATCGCGAAGCTACGGTACAAAGGAAGCGAACGTACCCTTTGCCAGCAGTTTCGTTGCGAACCACTTCTTGCCATTTCGACAATACCGCAGCGTTCTCCGAACGATCGCGCGTGTGAACGTGCACTAGCGACTGATAACTGTTCGGTTCTACGGGAAGAATGCTCCTGGATTCGTCGCGCAGCTCCGGATCTTCCGTCAGATACTGCGTGTTTGCCAAGCGAAAACCGCTAATGCCTAATTTCAGCCAGTGAGTCAAGACGTCCTTAAATGAAGAATAGGACGATGAGATATGTAAATATATAAATTCAGACGGGATAAATCGGTCGGCTAAAAATAAAGCTGCAAGAGAGACCTACTTTAAATTCTGTCACCACTGCCGGGTTGGTGTAATTCAGATCAGGTTGCGACTTGTTGAACTGATGAAGGTAATATTGACGCCTTTGTTCGTTCCATTCCCACGCGGATCCGCCGTACACGCTCAACTGCAAAAGTATATTTCAAGTTTAGTACGCGTCATTCCTTTTCTACGTCAGAAAATTACTTGTCGGAGAGAAGTATGGACTGACCCAATTATTCGGAGGATTTCGTCTTTCTTTTCCACCGTCAGAACCGATTATTCCATCAGCCCAGACGTAATAGGACGTGAATGGCTCCTGTCTCAGTACAGATTTTTTAAACCACGAATGCTCCACGGAGGAATGGTTGGGATCCAACT
Organism: Temnothorax longispinosus; assembly: GCF_030848805.1. Lineage (NCBI taxonomy): Eukaryota > Metazoa > Arthropoda > Insecta > Hymenoptera > Formicidae > Temnothorax > Temnothorax longispinosus. The sequence goes on along the minus strand of NC_092368.1, from coordinate 1,994,798 downwards.
CCAAAAAGATTTGTTGGTCCTTCTCCTTTGCCACTTTAACGAAATTTTCCAAATCGCTGATGTTTCCCAAATTCGGCTTGATGGCTTTAAAATCTATGGTTCCTCCTGTAAAAATTAAGAATATCAAAATATAATTAATCGAGATTACAATTAATATAACATATTCTGAGAAGGTAAACATTCGAGTCTGTGCGTACCGTTCGCGCTTTCCTTCACCAAGGACGAGAGAGATATGGCCCTGATATGTTGACTTTTCAAATCGTCCAGTATATCCAAGTTGAGATTATATTCCGAGACGTCCAATTCAACAATTGCGCTCTCCTCCCACAGTTTCTTCGGCTCAGGAGCGGCGCATTTTGGCGCCATCACGATGATCGCTATGGCACCGGCCAACATGGCTGCCCATATCAGCCAGAAGACGATGAACAAGGCCCATCTCAATTTCACCCAGAATGGATCGTTTGCAAATTTCATCAATTCCTCCTTCCCCATTCCAGATAGCACCGCCTTCACCATCTCGATGTCGATCTTGGCGTCGCCATTCTCCGAGATAAACTTCACCTGTTCAAAGAAGCGTACACTTTGAAGTTGACTCGAGTAAGAGAATTACAAGACAGTTCATAATATAATTATAGACATATCAGACCAATATGGTAACTAATTGTCAAGATATTAAATATAAAAAAAATATATATGCAAATATATGTATAATACATAATTAATGTTAATGCCGAGTGTTCCGAAAGGTGATACTCGTATTTTTTTACAAGTTTATCATTTCTTTTTCGCGACAAACGAAGAATATATGTCGCCATAAGGCAGATAAAAATTCAAATTCAAGGCATCATTGTTTACTTATCAAAGCTGACGAGGATTAAACGTGTAAATTATGGAAGCTAATATCTCCATGCTGCATATCTACCAGACACATTTTAGAATAAGTTAAAAAAAAAACTCGGGTCACATGATGATGCAACTTGCTCGGGACTTGCGTACATTCCACTCATTCCAGATTTAATCGACCCATCTTCCTTTACCGTTCACAGCTGTCGAAACAGTACAATACGCCTCGCTCTTGCTACGATCCAATAAATCCGAATAAAAAAAATCGTGTGGTTTTTTTAAATCGCATTAAGATAATCCGGTATACTGTTCCATAAGGGCGCATAGAAACATAGGTCATTGTCCGTCTCCGGGGGCGATCGATCGCTCGCACAATGGCGAGATAGGCGTGTCCGTGAGCCAAAGGGAGCTAACAAAAGGCAAGACCGTTCCCGTGGTCCCGTCTCGACGTGACGTCTGCAAAACGGCGGATTGAGGTTAACCGATTAACGGACGGAGCTCGGATCTCAACCTTTCCTTTCCAGGGGAAACTCGAGACGTCCAAATGCGTTCGGGAGAGCCTCGCGCGGAAGATGAAAAAGCGCGGGCGAGACAGCCGGCTTTTTTATCTTCGCAAAATTTGGGGATCTCGAGGCGGAGGGGAGTCGAGAGACGAGGTCCACGAAGAAGAGCCTCACCTCGGTGGCCTTCTCGTCCTTCTCCTCCTTCTCGATCGCGATCTTCGCGGCGCTGTCCTCCTTCAGCATCCGCTCCTGCGCGTCCTGATCCAGATCCTCGCCATTCTGCTTGCCCATGACGACGACGGCGTTATTGTCCGGGTGTTGCTGCTGATCGTTACGGTGCTCGGTCGCAAGAATCTCCCCCGACCTGAACGTAGCAACGACTGGCGATGGCGACGGCGTCCCCTCTGCGGCCGCGGCCGCGGCCGCGGCGCCGATCAAATCGCGTGCTCTCCCCCTCTCCATGACGCGCGAATCACGTAACGCCGGGGGCATTACCCTCTCGACATTAGACCCTCAACCCCCTGCAAATTATCTTGATTATCAATTACTACGTTTACGCGAGCGTTACTTCTGTAGTAACTTAATTACGATAATTCGCTCGTTTACGCGGAGTAAATTGTCGGAAGTTAAGTACTACAAAATCCCGTTTACGCGAAGAAATTATCGATCGTAAGTTACTACAGAAGTAACACTCGCGTAAACGTAGTAAATGAGACCCTGATTCTTTAACTCTTATTAACATCAGAATCGTTATTATTATGTTGTCGTTGCGTAGGTATACACTGGAAACAAAATTATTTGCAAGAAAATATAGATTTCTTTGAATTTTTCTATATTCTGATGAAAAAATTTCTCATATTTTAGATTAAAATTTTAGATTTATGAAAAATTCTGAAAAAATATGTAAAATTTCTCAGATACTTTCAAAAACAATTGAATAAGGATTTTAAATTGAATAATAAAAATCTGAAATATTTTATTATTATTTTGTTTGTTTTTCTGAAAAACGTTTCAATTCGTGTAAAAAGAATCTAAAAAATTCTCAAAAAGTCAACAATTAGATAAATCATAGAATTAGTATTATGCGCGCAATATGATCTTTTACATGGACACTTAATAAGTGAACATGCAGATAAATTAACCGAAGAAGAAAGGAATGAAACAATTTTCCATTGTTCTTTCACATTATATATACGATATTAATGATGTACCTTGTCAGCTTTCGGTCTACCGCACTCTCGTCTCGCTAGATAAAATTCACACTATGTGTATCCACCGATGCGCGAAAAAAGAGTGGCATGTAAGGTCGAAAATTCTGGTCAAAAATGCGAAAAGAACAAAGTCAGCGGAATCCGCAATTAACGAGGATATTCGTTCGGGACTGTCGCAAGACCAGGACCGCGTTCGTTTCGATTCGACCTGGGTTCCCCGAGTGCGAAGCTTTAATCGCCTTGACTTGAATATTTATCTTTGCTGTAAATGTGTAAATAATATAAATAACCCTGTTTAAAATAATAGATACAATATAATCAGACTACATTGTATTACATTCAATTTCAATGTAAATGAATAAAAACCTTATTAATTTACATTGAAATTGAATGTAATATAATGTAATCTGATCATATTGTATCTATTATTTTAAACAGGAAAGACATTATAGTAATTAGTAATATATGATAATAATAATTTACTAACTTCGTACAGAAATGGACTTAGTTTTTACCATTTTTTCTTAACACACTCATACCATCCATACCATATATATTTACTACCTTTGTATAATAATAATAATAATCTCTTTCTCTCCAATTTCCTCAACTATTTCCTTTTATCTTACCTATAATTGCTCGTTCCATATACTCTTTCACACATTTTTTCTTTATTCCTAATTCCTTAAAAACTAATCTTGTACACACTTCTCTACGTAATGATGACTTTATATACAATCTTGCCGTTGCCCACAAAATACATATTTCTCCCCTCCTCCCACATTATCAAATTTCAATCTTATCATCAATGCTCACTATCTCTCCTATTCATCTTGTCTAAATTTTTCCATCTTTAGATACTGATCAGTCCATCCAGTTTCACATACAATCCCTTATACTTTTTATCATATCTAGACTCGATTATCTTCTTTTCTTCCATTAAAGCATTACTAATCTAACAATGACGACCCGATTTGTTAAGTTTTATCTTCAAGCCCTTTCCTCTCCAGTTTTGCAATCTTTCAGTCTTCAACGCGTCATTTGGCAATCTTAAAATTTTAAATTTTGAATTTCTGCACTACGATTGGCCGATATAGTGCGCGCGAAATCAAGCGGGAGTGCTCGGGCGAATTAAGAGAATTGGCGCGAGTTTTTAAAGCGCGAAAGTTTCTCCCGAGCGTTTCAAGAACTCTGAACACGCTCGGGACGCGACGGACATTTATTCTCAAAGTCCTCCTTTCGACTGCTTTCACTACATTTCGATACTCGAATCGTATGTTCTAATATTTTTAATCATCATCACATGTGCGATGACAATAATCTGTTATCTCGTCTCTGCACACGTGATCAAGCGAGAGATATGATGAATGACATGCCTGTTTACGTTGAACGGTAACGGCACGAGACTCTCCTGCTTTCTTTCCCGCCGCATACATGCCAAATGACTCAAATGACCAGGCTGGAAATCAACGTCAAGCGGCTCCTAACGCGTTGCGAGCTGATAGCGAAGGATGATCCGAACAAGGATTGGAAACTCGAGAAAGTATGCGAATGCTGTTTCTAACCTCTACGTTCTGTCACGTTCCTCTGTTTATCACACATTAGGGCTAGATCAGTACATTAGATATCGGAGTGATTTTATATATTAATTATCTGAAATACAAAGCATAATATTAAGACACGTCAGACAATTCTAATTATAATATTTATTATAAAATTTTTGTTTGTATATAAATTAACTTGCGCACATTGCTATGTGGATGGTTAAATTTCTTTTACCTAACTGTTATTTCTTGAGAAAATGACACAAGAATTAAATAATCTATTCGTTAGGAGTTGCTACATAAATTATTCATATATAAGCTATAAATATCTATAGATTGTATGAAAGAGTTTTGTTCATACAAACACTTGACATATGCATTTTTTGTTTCAGTACATACTTTCTCTGGATGACATGATGAAGGAGCTGCAAAATTTACCAAAGTAATATTTTCAGTTGTGCAGTATAATATCATTAAAACGTATAATTTATTATTATTAAAAAAGCATTATTTATATGATATAGAGAATGCCTCAGATTTTGGGTGACAACAGTTAACAACAAAGTCCTCACTTCAAGATGAAAATCCTATAATTAACGTGTCAAGATTAATAGTTTTTAAATAAGAAGTATTTAAAGTTGATTGAATAAATCGGCCAATTAAAATTTGCGCGTTCAGACACTGTACGATAGCAAAAATATAAATCATTTATTTGCACTCTGTGTGATGATCTTTGACAATTCTTTGATAGCAGGCCTGTTTTCTATTGCCGAATTGGCTGCACTAGTTCAGAGTTTATCCTTTTTTTTCCTATGTGGTGTAAAAAAAAAATGAACTCTGAACTATTGCAGCCAACAATAGAAAACAGACCCACGATGTATCGTTTTTTAATGTTGCAAAATCAAAGACACTCTGTATATCATTTTCAAATTATATCTAATTATTATTATCAGCATCACGGTATTAAAGACGTTTGTGTAGCGTTAAAATGCTGGATTTTCATTTACAGTAAACCACCCAAGGATACCATGATGGGCTACGTCAAACGGATAGATTTCCTGAAAGGAGTAATAAATGCGATGAAGTTGTCGAACCCGGTGGAGAGGGTGATCGCCGCGCAATTGCTATCGAAAAGTTCAGCGTCCACCAACAATTCCGCCAGTACGAATATCACAACGCAGATACATCAGAAGACAGTCGCCAAGTACAATCGAGAATTACGGGCGGAATTATTCCACAGCGGCAAAGGTGACTTGCTACCTCAGCGTGCGATACCGAAAGTCTGGTTCTTGCGCGTGACTCTCGACATTAAATCTCGTTGTGTGTTACAGACGCGAATAAGGATGGCGTGCGACAGAGATTAACGGGCTCTAATGTCCAGGACGACGATCTCGACGCTATTTTGAAGTACAATCGTAACATCCAGGAGAAGATTGCCGAAAACATGCTCTCGATGACCAGCACTATGAAGGAACACGCGTTAGCGGCGAGCGCCATCATAAAAAAGGATATCGGCATGCTGGAAATGTCCGACAAATTGACCGATGTAAACGCTGTGAAATTAAAGAAGGAATCCCTAAAGTTGGAAGAGCACACCAAGTCGAAATGGAGATGCTGGGTATGGCTCATGATCGCCTTCGTTCTGATTGTGTTCTTCAGTGAGTATTTCACATATCGATTTATAAAAGTTATTTTCTAGAGCAATGCGATGGACATTTTTTTATTTATCGCTCGAAATAAATTTCTAATTTGCGTGATGTTACACCGTTGCTAAATAGGCTATAAAAATATCAGCAGCTGAATTATCATTTAAATTGCATCTCATTCTCTTGTATATTTCAGATATGGTGTTATTTATGAAAGTGGCAAGAAAGAAGATTTAGATTAATTTCTACGTCGGGGCGTGTCAACCGCGGCTGAAATATGTAGCTGCGCGTCACTGTGAATCCGTGTGAGTCATTGGATTGATATTATGATGATAGAATTACACAGCCATGAGTGTGCTTGTAAAACCACCTGTTCCACCTAAAACCACCTGGAAACCTGGTAAATATACCATAAAATAGCCATACGTCGGATTACAACTCTGTCTGGCATGGCAATGTATAATTTACGATCTTGTTATGCGCAATTTGATAACGATATCTAAGTATTTACCGTATAATTCCTGAAGTACTTCTTGGTTCTATTGTGATGATTGTGTGTGATAGGAAAAAGCTTTTATATATGTACATATGAATCTCTGTATGTATGTACTGACCATGTATTATACAGATCGTTTATTTATGCTAATTATAACAATTATATTCATGTCATATTTGTTACGAATTCAATAAAATTCTATTATATATAAATTTAAGGTTATATCACATATTTCAATCCAACGTCTCAATCCATTTAAAATCTATCGAGTGCGAAATGTACGCTTGAAATGAAAAAATCAGCAGCCTAAAAGAATTACAGTTCCGCCGTGATTATTGAAGGATCATTATTTTGCGTAGCTTTGCTAATGTGTATAATTATTGTACAAATCTAGGTTAGAATAATAATCTCATCAGATACATGAGAATATGAGTGTATAATGTACCTCATTTTTGCAATTAAACACGAATAATTTTTATTTTTTAAGTAAGATAGTATCTGACATAAATGTGTTAATATTATATGTTATCTTTAAGGAAAGGTAAAAGTGGTCAGGACGTTATGCAAGTATATTGCGCAACGTGTAAGTGCATCTACAGTCTATTAACAAAATATGTTTCTTACATAATATATACGTGTGTCGTAATAACATATATGTAATTATATTTCTCTTATTATTATGGAATTATATTGTTTCGTATATTTTTAATGTGTAAAAATATGATGTTACTGCTTTTTAACAGGCGGATGAGTTATCGTTCGAAGAAGGTGATTTACTTTACGTTTACGACAGAGATACCGATCCAAATTGGTGGAGGGCTAAGTGCGGAGATCAGAAAGGACTCATACCTGCTACTTATGGTAAGGAAAAATGCATAACATTCGTTTATCCTCAATGTAATGTTCATAATCTATTATGTTATATTCATAATCTATTGTTCTCAGTCGAGGAACAAACGGAAGAGATCGAGCTGCCGCTGCACGACGCTGCGAGACGGGGCAATGTTTCCTTCCTGGCGGAATACTTGAAGGAGGGCATATCGGGAACGGGCTTGGATGCAGCTGGAAACACGCCGCTGTACTGGGCGGCACGCACTGGCCATTTAGAATGTGCGAGAGAGCTCCTGAATCTGCTAAATCCCGTAGTAAACGCTCAAGTAAGGGAATGGACCTGTAGTTTGGAGAACTGGACTTGTATTCTTATTTTAATAACTAAACAACTAAGCGTAGCCATATGATTTTAAACTCGCTACAACATTTTAAGCTTTCACGAAATAAGCAACAGAATGAGACGGTCACATTTTAATATAAGATACAAGTGCGAACGGTTCTACCGTATCGCCGTATGTCCTCATATTTGCATTCGTGTGTTTCGCACAAAGTTACCTCTTAATCTTTTTCACTTTCAATCGTAGAATAAAATGGGTGACACGCCATTGCACGTAGCAGCGAGTCACGGACATTTGGAGATGGTGAATTTATTGTTGGAGCACGATGCCGATGCGACATTGAAGAATAATGACGGTATCACCGCGGAGGAATTGGCTTCCGACGCGTCTATCAAAAACACGATACAACTGCATCAACGCGGATATGATGATAGTGCACATGGATACGGCGAAGAAGATTATAACGATGACGATAGCGATTGAGAATTTCACAATCTGCAATAAGAATAAAATAAGAATTCCATGTATTTTAAAGAAAACAAACAATTCACGTATTACGTAAAGTACTATAATTTTACATATTAATAATTAAAAATAAATGTTAATCCTTTGCGGTCCATAGTTATTTATCGCAAATCAAGAGCAAAAATCAGGTATTTCAATTTCATTTAATCAGCGAGGCTAACATGAATAAAAAGAAAGGAATTTTTATTACTTGGAGGAATTTATGGAAATTCCAAAAATTTAATTTACGCGATTATAATAGTGTACAGATTCGAATTATGCGAAAGATTATTACAACGCATTATGTCGATGAATTCAAAGGATCACAAAGGGTTAAATAACATTTCAAAGATCTCAAACAATGCTTGCCTCTTTGTATTTAAGACTCTTGTTTCCTACAGGATGCGAGTAGCTGGGTAAACGAAAGTTTATTTATTTCGATAATACAAGAAAGAAATTCACACGACATCGCAGTGTCATGAGTCAAAGAAACAGGAGTCTTAAAAATTGTTCTTTCATATTTGTGATATATTATAGAGCGTATATCTATTGCTATATAATACGATAATAGATTAAGATCCTTGCTTAAAAAGGACCAATAATTATATTATCACAAAACATGTACGACATGTAGAACCAAGTTTTTATCATACTGCCATTAGCATCATTCAGAATAAATATTATTCAAATCATTCGTAAAGAGTATTATAATGAAATTATATAAAAATATATATATTAACGATTACTATATTGATTGTATGAGTTGCATGATACAAAAAAATAAATTTGAGGAAGTATTATAGACTTCAAATGTATAAGATGTGATCTGTGTAAAAAGAACAACAGGCCACAGAGTGTTCTTTTATACAAATTACTTAAAGCTCTTGTTTATCAATTTTTCGCGTTATTATTCGCATTATTAATTTAACCATTCATTATGAATTCTTGACTGAACATTATTGAGCTCTAATAAAACAATCTTTACAAAAAGAGACGTAATATTATGTTCTTCTTCAGTAATATGCCGCGATGTATTTGTAATTCACTACGTGATTTTCTTTACCTCCTTCAAACCTTTTTACTGAACCATCTGTTGAAATCTAATCTCAATAGCAATCGAGCCAAGTGCTCTCCACTGGGCTGTGCACGCACTCTATTCAATGTCTTTGTCAACCAGTCCATTACGCTGTCGAGCGTCTCGCATAACGTTTTGAGCTCTTCTTTCTCCGTTAAGAGCAAATTGCCGACCTCCCACATGGACGCTTGTAAGATGAAATCGTCGCACAGCCGTAGCAAAAGATGTATCAACTTGTTTACCTGTTAAAAATATTCATGAATACCAAGGAGCAACAACAGAGTCTCGGATTTACGGAGCCGTCTTTAAAAATGTGGATTAAAGTAATCAAAGAATTGATATAACGAAAGACGGCTCGCGCCAAATCTGCGATACTCTGCCTAATTTTGAATTTTATAATCGTGATTTTAATGAAATTTACGGGATTCTTTTTTCCTGTTCCATTGCCTAGCAAAAAGGTTTGCGACATGACGTTAGCCAGAAATACAGAATGCGCCTTCTGTATATCCTCAAAATTCCGTGTGTTCTTCATACTCGCTTCCATTACAGTATATTGACTTTCCAGCACGTCTACTTGCAGATAATACTGTAAGTTGTCGACGATGAAGATCAAATTATTTCTCAATTGGATCACGCCGATGTCACTGTGAATTTAATATATCGTGCTATAGCAATTACGGACAACAAAAATGTTAATTATCTTGTGACATTCATGAATATATAATTTACATGTTCTTGTGATGCATGTGCTCGCTCCAGAGATTCCACAAGTCTATCTGCGTCTTTTTAACTCTTAATAGGAAGCGAAACAAAGTGTTGTAATCGTTCAGCACGGCTGGATTGAACAACAGATGCAATGGCCAAACAACTTTGTACTTCAACGTGATCATACCCCATCCGCGTTTCTCTAAAATGATAAAATTTGTTCAACGTCTTGTCTTTGAATATCTTGGAAAAAAAATTGCAACACAAATACGCACCATTAGGATCTTGCCTTTCGTTATCGGGGAGATCGGTGGCGTCCGTGTCGGCGTCCTCGTTTTCAGAAGGTGGCACGGGCACCACGAAGTTAAAGCTGTCGATAGCGCTTTCGTCGTTTAGATGCATCCTCCTCAGCGCCATTTGAAACGCGAGATTAATGTCCCTGGATGTATGACTCGTGGGTGCCTTATTCAGAACGTGCGCCGTGAGCTTGATGAATTCTAAGAAGAGATCGCCGCGTCCCATCAGGAAGAATTCTTTCACCAGTCTGAGCTGCTGCATCAGCTGCGCCTCTTCGACGGCCACGTGCCACAGAAGCTCGGTCACGCACTGTTTCAATTCGTTGATCGTGCGGTCAAACTCGACAATGTTAAAAACAGACTTCGCCTGGAGATTCTGAAGTTTCCTGAAGTACTCGTACTCTTTGTCGCCCCACACGGAATTTTCTGTCTTGGATATCAGGCTGAAATCTGAAACAGACACTTGGCTTTTCACAACTATCTTCTATAGTGCACCAGATGACTGCGCTCATTTTCTGAAGAGTGATATAACAATTGTAACAAGATAGTTTCCTTTTCAAGCAATTAAAAATCGCATTTTTTTTACCTTTCTTCTGTCTGGGGTCATTCCCAAACATAATGACAGTTTGACCGATGGTCAGGATTTTATTTGCCAGCGACGGCCTGATATAAGACGGAAGCATGTCCATCTGGACAGTATAGTCCCACATATCGACATCAATTTTCTTGCCGTTTATCGATTCACGTGCATCAATATCGTTCTTTCCATCCTCATGCGTCGAAGGTTTCTCGCAATCCAATGATTTTTGTATGAAAAATTCTGTGTGAATATCCTCCAGATGCCCATACAAGAGCCAGCTCGTTAGATGCTTGTAGAAAACAATGTGAACGGAATGGGCCATCCTAAAAGCGAGTAAATGAATAAGGCTAACAATGTTGAGTCTCGTTAAAAATCTCTTACAATTCCAAAGTGGCGTTGATCTCGGGTATGCCGGTATGCATACGCTGATGTAAACACTGCAACAATTTACAACCATGGAGCTTCTGCGTACGAATCTGAAACGAAAGAGACGGGTGATAACATCCTTCTCTTTCTGCACAAATAAATTGTAATACTTCATGATAGTAGCTATATTTAATTCGATACCATAAGAATATTTTGCGTTATTATTTAGACTCCCATTAAACTGTGCAACTGCATGATATAGCTAACATTGTGACAAAGTGGAAAGAAAACGCATATCTTCATCTAAATAAAAAGATAACATCCTTCTCTTTCTGCACAAATAAATTGTAATACTTCATGACAGTAGCTATTCAATTCGACACCATAATATTTTGCATTATTTAGACTCTCATTAAACTGTGCAACTGCATGATATAGCTAACATTGTGACAAAGTGGAAAGAAAACGCATATCTTCATCTAAATAAAAAGATAACATCCTTCTCTTTCTGCACAAATAAATTGTAATACTTCATGACAGTAGCTATTCAATTCGATACTATAATATTTTACATTATTTAGACTCTCATTAAACTGTGCAACTGCATGATATAGCTAACATTGTGACAAAGTGGAAAGAAAACGTACATCTTCATCTAAATAAAAAAAAAGGCAATTAAATATAATCATAACAGAATCAGCTGATATAAAATATCTTGGAGAAGTATATATAATCACCTCACGGATGATGGAATGCAGTACGGAAAATAGACAAGTATATTTTTCAACGCTGCAGAGAATCAGCGACAGCGGGGTGTGACGGTTGTTCAAGACTGTGTTCTCCAATTCAATTATTTCTTCGCGAAACGGCTCCAGCGCTTGATCCATTCCGTCGCACAGAGCACGTATGTACAGACCGGGCGCGACATATTCTGTGGAACAAAATGATTAAATTGAATTGACAAATAAGACAATTATGTCGAATTGCGTAAAATACGTTTCGTCAGATTTCTCTCCTCAAACCTTTCGCATCCTCGCTGCTTACTGCGTGTATGAAGTTTCGTACAACGTTGCATTCCTTCACAACGTCCAATATCTTATTGAGCAGCGCTCGTTCGCCGGGATGTAAGTATTTATCGAGATCTACGGACTGAAAGAGAAATTGAATGATTTGACGAAAAGCACATAAAGATAATGTTCATTTTTAATTGTATATTACTATATATACTATTTATACATTATATATATTACTTAATTATTTATATATTACATTTTGTTATAATATACACTCACATCTGCCTCTATTATCTGCGACACACTGGTCGAACATCCCCAAAGTGACAACAAGATCTCGTGCAACATTTTAAATATCAGGTATCTGGAAAATGATAAAAATTCATCAATTCCACGTTCATTTAATGCCATTTGATATTATGCTTTACAAAAGAGATATATCTGTTCACACTCATACACGAGTTAACATTTAAATTATACAAGTAAAATAATAATTGTTCATTATCGATATAAACGTCGTAAATAACAGATTATAAAAATGTATGTACTTTAATTAATTGCAGTTGCTCATTATCTCCCCGTTTCCATTCTTATTTCGTCATTATAATTTGAGATCGCGTGTCGAGCTCTTGAAATTACGATTTGTTTGTCAACACCCGTCCTTTAAAGAGCCGTGACACTCAACGCCGCGGTGGAGCCATTCGGAAAACTGACATCGACGCCGTTGATAAGTTACGCCGTGTCGATATGGACGATTCGAAATCAGTGATGTTGGTAAGTCAGCGATTACAGAAGTGGAACCGAATTGACTCCCGTCGTCCCGTCACTGTCAGCGCAGTCAGTACACGTGTCGGATGTAAACAGGCAGACGTGAAGTAGCTGTGACAAGTGTGGGAAAGATCAGCTCCGTGTAAGTTGATAAAACGTGACGAAACGCGCAGCATTGATAAGGCACCGAGTGTTTTCATCGTCCACTCGGAATATCGTGGAAAACGAGAAAGTGGGCTGATCGAATGGCGACGGAGGAGCATAAACGCTTGGCTGACATCGTGAAGGGAACTCACGCCTTGTTACGCGCCGAGTGTCATCAGTATGGTGCCGAGATCGCGTGGAAGCGCCATTTGGCGCGAAACGACGTTTTGCAGGTCCGTGAAGTTCGAAAAGTTGAATTCTGTTGGAGAAGCACAAATTAGTATATGCACCGATAATGTTAAAGACCATCAATCTTGGACGAATTGTCATGGCTATCAATGGAACCTTGGGACTGCTTGGGACCCGAAGATAATTGAAGATAGTGATTAAAAATATAAATTTTTGTATCACTAACATAAATATCTGAATAAGTAACTAGTTTTTAACGTTAGCGTTAAATTCATTTGTCACTACTGTGGCTGCGGTCCACTTGACGCTACAAATGCTTATTTGCGTTCTTCTTCTCCTTCTTTTCTTCATTGAAAGAAAAGAGAAGAGGAATGCTTTGAAGCATTTGTAGCGTCAAGTGCAGTCAAGTGGACTGCAGCCTGTCAGTACTGAAAATCTATATTTTTCTATATTTTACGTATATTGTAGATTTTCAGTACTGACAGTAAATATCAGAATGCAGCCACTGTACATATGTTTCATAAATAAAAATACATATTTACGAAGCAATTAAAATCATATATTGCCGTGAAACTACTTTTTTTCTACAGTTATCGCTTGACGGACAATCAGACCGGACGATAGTAAAATAAAATTGCAGTTTTAAAATATTCAAATTGAATATTTTCGCGTCCTAAACATACGTATGTACATATGTGTACGAAACAAAACAGGATAATAAATCACAAGATTCATATTATATTATGAGTTAAAAATCTCAATTTTAACAGTCGCACGACCCAAGATCGTCTTTAATAGTATCTCATACGTAGTATACGTTATAATTATTTCGATATTATTCCAGGAGTATGCCGCGTCGATGCAAAAATTGGCCGTCAAGTGCTGGGCGGATAACAACTCAGATTTGAGAAGCGGAACGTACTGCAGAATGGAATGGATAAAAGCCCAGTGCAAGGAATACTTTCTCAACGGTGGTAGAGAGAAATACAATAAGAGAGAGCGAGATATAAACGCTAAAATGACTCTCTCTTCGGTGGGGCCTAGTGTCGAGGGTCGAACGCGTGAGAACAACCCGAGCGGTACGGCAAATGGATTGCGAGATTCTTCTGAACGGAGAATATCGGTGCTGGATGTAGGAAGCTGCTACAATCCTCTGAGTATCGACGATGCGTTCGACGTCACCGCGATAGATCTAACGCCCACGGTGGAGGAGGTCTATCGATGCGACTTTTTGAACGTCGCGATCGGAGGGGAGAAGATCCTCTCGCGTGACACGCGGGAGATTCGTCAATTGCCGGCGGATTTCTACGACTCCGTCGTGTTCTCCCTGTTGCTGGAGTACCTGCCGTGTCCGGAGCAGAGATACGCGTGCTGCGGGAACGCGTACGACGTGTTGAAAAGCGGCGGCATCCTGATCGTCGCGAGCCCGGACTCGAAGCACGTTGGCGCGAACGCGAAACTGATGAGGTCCTGGAGGTACGCGCTGAGCCGTATGGGATTCATGAGGATCAAGTACGAGAAACTTCGTCATATTCACTGCCTGGTGTTTAGGAAGTGCGTGCGCAAGGACGTAGCGATAAGGTGGTCCAAGCTGCAGCGCTTTTCCGAGGCCGACAGGAGGTACGCGTGCGAGACGAAGATTTTTATCCCGCAGGACTTTCAGGCTACCCGTTCTAAGGAGGAGCGAGAAAAGTTGGAGTACGAGGAAACTGATTTAGCGAGCGCTTTCTCCGAATTGCCGTTCGATAATGAAACGTCAACGTGACGATTCTGTTTTTATCCTGACGTTAAATGAAATCTTCTGTAATGTGCTCAAAAATTTAATTTTCGTATTTACTATTTTTTACTACGCGAGGTAAATTGTAAAGTACAATTTTACCCAAGTTGTAAAATCCCATCAGGAGTTTGGCGTTTTAAAATTTTCGCGCTAAGATTAATTTTCCGTCGGTTGTGGCAATGGGATCGAAGAAAAGTGTTACGTTCTATGATATACATTTAAAAAAAAAAAAGGTAAGAAAATGACACCAAGTACACTGACCGTCTTTAATCTGCACTAGTTTACCAAAAAGGACTCGATTAATGACTGCCACTGTATACGCGCCTCTCGTACTAAATTAACACACTAAATTGTTTCATAATTTGTATAAATTGTATAAAAGATTTGATATCAGAAACTAGCATCAACTTATAATTATCATTAAAATCCAATATAGTTATTGTATTTGTGTCTATATACTAATATTTTATTGTGCTCTTATACACTATAATTGTTTCATCATTTGTATAAGAAAAACTGGCGTCAACTTAATTATATTGTTGTCAAAATAAAATTTAATATACAGTTATTGTACTTGTATTTTATATGTATATTACTCTTACGCACCAGTGAGTAAGTCAGTTTATTTTATTAGTTTATAAAAGATTTGATATAAAAAACTGGCGCTAAAATATATTATCAATATATTATAAATATAATATATAAAATATATTATTATAAATATATTATAATATATAGTCATCAGTAAAGTCTAATATCATGATGGTACTATGCAATTGCACTATTTTGCCGTAGATTTTATTACAAATTCTAATTTATTAAAGGTCAAGATAAAACTGTCGTACTTTGTGCACGTGACTCGTGCTGCATTGATGCGTATATTATACTTAGGCTGCGGTCCACTTGACGCTACAAATGCTTCGAAGCATTCCTCTTCTCTTTTCTTTCAATGAAGAAAGAAGGAGAAGAAGAACGTTCCAAAGAATTTGTAGTGTCAAGTGGACCGCAGCCTTAATTGGTTCATATAAGATTCGGGCGCGCCTCTATAATAATATCATCATGGGCTGTACTTTGATAACTTTCTTTGATATCTAATCAACATACTCGATCTTTATCTCACTTGCCTTGAAATTCTTAGAGCTTACGTACGCATCTACGCAACAGAGACCAATAAATAAACTGTTCTCTCGTCAGTCTTCCAGCGTATCCAATATGGACAACGGCAGAATCGAAATATGCGTGCATGAAGGAAAGTTAATTGGTATCGTAGAGAAATGTGTCTACGGCAATGACTACGTCGCCTTTCGAGGAATACCCTACGCGAAACCGCCGATTGGAGAACTTAGATTCAAAGTGAGTACATACATTTTCAGAATAAAATGAATTAATTTTAGTTTTGGCTTAACTGATCGCTTATCACATATTAAGAAGATTAAAAAAATACGAAAAATATCAAAAGTCAACTCTTTTAGAGAAAATTACGATTAAATGATACCGATAAAACTATTTATCAGTTATATCGCATAATTATTATTATATAATTCATTTTTCTAGTATCTAGTCTATACATATGTAACAATAAAATATCCCAGATAACAGATAACATGCATGTTGCATAAGACGTCGTAAAGATATCTTTAAGATATCTTTACGACGTCTTATGCAACATGCATGTTATCTGGGATGTTATATAATGTTATTTAGAAAAATACTTTAATGAGCAACACCAAAGAAGATTACGATAAAACAATTTTCAGGCGACTGCTCGGAGAAATAATTGATTTCAAACGATTTATTTCTAATTAATGTAAATTAATCTTTGAATTTGTTAAACAATTTATTTAGAATATAAATTAGTAATTGAGTTTAAAGGTGTTTATCAATATTGTATTATGAAAGAAAACATCTAGCGCACGCCGTTTCTGATTTATGCAGAACTCAAAGCGCTTATTCGTTAGCTTATAAATTGCTCTCATTTAAGAACTACTACTCGAACGCAATATTTTACGTAAAGAAGAAGTCGTTTCAGCATAGAGAATCGCACGGTACGCGCGAATTTTGGAAAATTCTATGTACTAATGGATTTTACGTATTTATTAGGATCCGGTACCAGCGGAACCATGGTCCGGTGATAGAGACGCTTCGAAGCACGGAAACGTCGCCGTCCAAATAGATCTGTTCACAAACGAAGTTGAAGGCGATGAAGATTGTCTTTATTTAAATGTGTACACGACGAAAATCGAACCCTCGAAGAAACGCGCGGTTATGGTGTGGATACACGGCGGTGGCAATTATAAGGGTTCCGGCGATGCATCCTTGTATGGCCCCGATTATATCGTGAATAAAGATGTAGTTTTGGTCACCTTGAATTATAGACTAGGCGTTCTAGGTACGTTTCGCTATACAATCACTGTATGTCATTTGTGGTATTTTACATATATATAGTAAATGTTTATTATATATATTTTATCTATTATTTATTATTATTTATTTATACAGTCCTAAAGTCAATTTAAACATTAAAAAATATAGTCTCATAAAAGAAAAAGTTAAATCCACATCTATTTATAATACGTTTACAATTAACGTTTTTTTTTTACTTTTTGCATATAAGTTTACATTTTGCTGCGCATGATCAGTGTGCTAGACACAATTAGTTTTATGGCGCGATTTACTTGGGATATAAAGTAAATTTTACTTTTAATTTAAACAAATCGACTTTGTGAAGAAATGATGCATTAATGCATGGCTTCAGGTTTCCTAAACCTTAAAGATAAGGTGGCAACGGGCAATCAAGGTTTGAAGGATATAATCATGGCATTACGATGGGTCCAGAAAAATATATCAAAGTTCGGTGGAGATCCAGAAAATGTCACTATCTTCGGTGAAAGTGCTGGTGGAACCTTGGTACATTGTTTAACTCTGTCTCCATTAGCTAAAGGTACGATATATTTTGTCGATATAGGCTTATCGATACACTCACAATAAGTTAGAATTCTCAAACCCATCCTCTTATCCCATCAAACACTAATACGTTTGGATATGAAAAATAAAAAACCACGAATCTATTAAATAGATAATAAATCCGTTCTCTTTTCTTTTGGTTAATTTTGAATAATATATTTTTAAAAAATTTTATTTGTGTAGGTTCTAAATAATTAATTCAATTAATTAGAAAGTCATATTAGTGAAATGTTAAAATTTATAAAACAACCAACAACTTTTCGAGAAAGAAATAGAAAAAGAGAGAGAAATTTTCAGACAAAATCGATTACAAAGTGATAAGGAATCAAAATGATTACAAGAATCTGATGATTGATAAGATAGTTTGTGATATTACGAAAAAAAAGAAAAAAGATTTTATTATGACAAGATGTATAGAACTAATTTGTTACGACTGTTTTACAGATTTATTTCATAAAGCGATATCGCAAAGTGGTGTCCTTAATCCAATGAGGTGGTCTTTTACCGAACGCCAACCACATTCGATGAACAAAGGTTTTCGGCTCGCTGAGAAATTTGGAAAAGCGACCACGGATCCGAAAGTCGCTTATGAGCTTCTCAAAACAATCGATGCGAAAAAGCTTATAGAGACTGAACAAAAGTTTCTCTTGACGGAAACAGTAATTATCTGAACATTTAATGTTGTAATTATACAATTAATTATTAATGAGTGCAATAAATTACACGCTACTGCTTTTAGATTATGCGAATAAAATTACTTTTCTTCGATAATATTGTCTTTGCAGGAGCGTAAACAATCGATATCATTACCCTCTTTGGATCACGAATCATCGAATCCAGTTTTTCCGGAAGATCTAGAGACGTTAATGTGCCGCGGAGTTGAAGTACCATTTCTTTTAGGTTTTACCAGTCACGAGGGATCTTTTATTATAAGCAGTAACTTTTACGGACGTGAGTTTTGTTTTCATCTCCATGAAGTATATTTTTAATTGCTTTGAATTTTTATAGAATGTTTTCTGTTAAAAATAACATAACGTTAGTATTAGCTGACTTACCATGCACTGTCAATGTTTACAATCAAATAAAATTTTCACGAATAATATTGTACATATATCTATATAGAGTTAGCAAATTTTATTAATCCGTAATTTTCGAATGCGTGTATAAGAATCATAATTATTCGTCAGAAACATATTTTTGTTTCAAAATAGCGTTTATCGTACGCTATATTATGCTTTGTTTATATAGTTAATATATTACGCGTACACAGTGTGTTGAGATAAATATTATATATTATATGCAATATTATCTATATCATTTATTTTATTGAGCCACTTTATATGAAAAATTTTAAATAATGTTTTGACAACAGATTTTCTTTGGCAAATGTGCTTAAATCGCAATTATTTCTTAACTTGAAAAAAAAAGGTTTATTAAAATATTCATTATTTATTATGCAACGATATGTATAACGGACAGTTCTAAAATGTCTTTAAAATTATTTCAGACATAAGCAAAGAAGATTTTAAAACAATTGATTCCGATTTTAAGAGCACCTTATCGCCCGGATGTTTATCAAAAATATCAAAAATGTCAATCACAGTCGAGGAATTGCGATCTTTATATTTCGGTGATAAAGCACTGTCAGAAGAAACTCTAATGAATTACGTTGATTTTCTCAGTGACGTATTCTTCTGTCGCAGTATAATGGAAGTAGTGGATATTCAGACAAAATTGAATAATAATAATAACAAAGCGACGTATCTGTATCAATTTTCATACGAGAGTGAAACTTCTCCCATGAGAAAAATATTTGATATTCGGATTCCAGGTATTATCACTAATTAATTTAACACTATCTAGCGACTTTTAATTTTAGAGAGTATGTATGTCATGATTACTCATATCGTAATTACGACATAAAATAATTGTAAATGTTTCTAAATTTTTTAATTTCTAAATTTATATGAATTTAAGGAAACAAAAAAATAGTCCCATTTTATAATATTTAATTTATAAAGTAATCTCTTTTAAAGTATTTAGAAGGTTATTTTGTAGATTTAATTAAATGATGATAATATATTTTATAGGTGTGTCTCATTCGGAGGATCTGGGGTATTTGTTTTATTCTAGTATAATGAAGGATTTCGGCTTGTCACCACCTGCAGTTGATTCAGAAGACTATAAGATGATAAATGGTTTAACGCAAATGTGGACAGATTTTGCTAAAACAGGGTACGAGAAATTTATTATTATTTTTTTTTTAATTTTTGGCGTGTCTTTTCAATCACGATATTTCAATTTATTAGTCACATATTAATGATTACTTCTCAATCTGATTTAGGAACCCAACGCCTATTACAAATTTTTGGTTGCCGGTGACCGGTTCACAAAGTGGAAAATACAATTACCTGAATATCGATACAAATTCGCAAATGAAAGTCTTTTATAAAGGAGAAGAAAGATGGGATTGGGAAGAGAAGAAGAATAAGTTATAGCGCTAAAATTTTATCTACGTTAACATTTTTTTCCGGGTATTTTTTGCGTTTATAATAAATACTCTTTTGTTATTTTTCAAAGATATTTTTTAATTAATGGAATGTGGGTACTATTATTATTTCTCTTAAACTCAGGATCAGTTTTAGTTAGTGAAAATATGGAGATTAATGTAAAAAGTAAGAATATTATCTGTGTAGATTTTGTATTAACTTAACTATAACACAACAATGATTGAAAAATTCAACACATCAATGTATGATGTGTGAGATAAGTTATTATGTTTATATAGTTTCTTATATATTCTCTTTTATGTTCTATTATATATTATAATAAATAGTTTATACATTATATATATGTATATACATATATATGTTACTGTATATATCATGTGATTTAAATTTTTAAGATTTCTAATTTCTAGTATAGAACTTGTAATGTTTAGAATTTCTAATTTATAAAATCGGGACGCTTTAACGCTATTTTATATATATTTTATATTTATATATTATATATATATTTTATATTCATATTAATCTCATATGTGTATTGTTACATGTTTATTTCTTCAATATATATAAGAATAATATCTTTATTAGTTTTTGCTTCTTTCTCATTCCACTTTGTAACAATTAATATTTTATATTGATTAAAATTAATTGTAATCTATTTGGATAAAATAAAGAATTTGTTTTTAGTCTTATACTATGTTTACGCGAGCGTTACTTTTGATAATTCAATCGTCTACGCGGAGTAAATTATCGTAAGTTTTGCGTAAGTTACTACAGAAGTAATGCTGGCGTAAACGTAGTATTATTAACCAATCACATTCGAATGTGAGGAGAATGAACGAATGTGATTGGTCAATTTCTTACGGCTTAGGACTTTAAGCATTTATCATAGGGAAAATCTTTGAAACGACCTGTCAACACTGTTTTACTGTGCTGTGTTCTCCCCGCCATCTTGAAGAGCTCTTTCCTGTCGCTTCTTCTTGCTGGTGCACGTGGTATGTTATAATTTCGCCTTTATTATCGGATTTAATATTCCTTTTAATAATCTGTTGCATCGATACTTATTTAACTATCGTGAAATATTCTAAATTATTAAACATTTCCTGTAGTACAACAGTATTTACGAGAAATCATCTCTTTTACGATGTTGGGTATACATAACCTATCAACAAACTATTTAGTCGAATTTAATAGATAATAATTGATTTAACTAAATAAATCTATCTTGTTTAGAATGTACAATCATAATAAAAAGCGTGATGCAATATAATACAAGGATACATATGAAATTGTGATAAATTTGATAATGATTGTAACAGGAAGTCCAAGATGTCGTCGCACTTGAACTGGATGATAATCCGCGACAACAATGCCTTCCTTCTCAAGAAGCGCAACATCAACAAGCCGTTTTCTACGGTTAGGCTCTCGCTATATCTTAATAGTTATTTGTGCAACAAGTGCTGGAAGATGAAAAAAGGCGAGTGCGGTCACCGCACCCCGAAATTTTCAACTTCACGCACGTGTTGCATACCCTATTTTAGGTTGCAAGTGCGTGGAACGCGTCACGTGCGTAATGGGCCACTTTCCATGCACGTGTGACATAAAAAGCATTATTAACCACGCTAACTTTAAGAAGTTACGCCTTAACAATTATTTTCTGCTGTTACATAGAATAATAATTGTTTAGGAAGCCAACAACTTGACGAATCTGAGCAGTTATCGCTACTCCGGTTTGGTTCATCGTAAGAGCGTGGGCATTGTTGATACCCCTGACAAAAAGGGATTCACAGTCGTCTACAAGAAAGCAAAAGCGGTCAACAAGCCGGCCAAATCTAATGTAAAGAGCACAATGAAGGCGGGAGCTCGTCGTTCCCTCCATAAGTTGAAAACTCTGCTTAGAAAAAACAAGTATCGTGTGGATCTTACCAAGGTAATCATATAATTGTCGCTGATTATAGTAGTTTATAAATTTTTTCATTATTTTGCGCTTTAAGTAAAAACCTTTGAGGAAAACTTCTATGAGACAAAGATCTTGTCATAGACTGAATAGGAAACCTAACATGTGGTTTGAAATACAAACAGATTTTTATAATTTTTGAATTAATATTAAAAATTAATATTAATATTAGAACTTCCAATAATTGACAAATTCAGAAGAATTCTATGGATTAATACTATTTTCACTATGGATCTCAATATAAGTACTCATATGTGCATGTGCGCTCGCAAGTCTTTCATAATTAACAGTTGATTCTCGAAGGCACATATATACCTTTGATCGTTAAGATTAAAGTTAAGTAAAAGATTAATATTGTTTTAAAGAAATTTAAAATATTTTTTTATCTTTTCTTAATGATTCTATTTACTCTTAGTATAATTTTGGTTTTAATTACGTGCTATTTGCCATTAATACTGTACTAATGCTAGAACGTAATGTGTTTTGTAGGTAGCATTGCGACGAGCCAGTGCCGTGCTACGGTCTCAGAAACCTCTTCCCACTAAGAAGACACGAACCACTAAAAAAGCCGATTAATTTGTATACTTTACTAAATATACATTGTAAATTAGAATACTTGTCACGGACGATATATTCTGTGAAGTAAATGTGCTCTAGCTTTTTGAAATTCTTTGTTTTAATGTATTATATTATTCGCTTTTGATTAAAAAAAAATTTTGCTGTGCACTCTTACTTCGCAGGTATGTCATATTTTATTCAACAAAATACACATTTTAGTTAAATAAAAATACGTATCTTTTTAGGTAAGCATTTACATTTTGTATCGTGTAAATTAACGCTTCTTTTATTTTGCAATATCTGTTTTACGTTATATAATTTTTTTTTAGATTTAAAGGAAAATCAACCAAGCATACTCCTTGAACGATTTGTAATTCATCTGCAGAAACCAGATTTTTAGGTAAATTTTATTTATTGTTGTGATAGTTAAAATAATTTATTATATGATTTATTACGTAAATGTCGAAAGTGATGACGTAATCATCGAGATTTATAAATGTTATAATTTACCTAATGTTTGCTAATTAATCATTATTTAGTCTGAAATTCAAATAGAAAAGTAACAGTAAACAAATAATTGTCTTATTATTTAGTTTGCTTGCAAATCTTAAGCGAAACAGCATCTTGAGATAGTATGAAGGCATTTATGTTTTTATTCTTTACATTAAATTTACTTTTAAATAAAATGATGTTACTATAATCACCAAGATCTATGAGTGCTATGATTTGTATAGTATTTGCTAACTGATTATTATTTACAACCTAAAATTGAAGTAAATAAAAATAGTAATTTTAACTAATACAATTATTTTATTATTTAGGTTGCGTGAATCTTAAATGAAAGGACATCTTGAGATTGTTTACAAAAGGTACTTATATTCTGCTATACTGCCTTATGTTTCGAGTTATTTTTTAAATTAAATGATGTTGCCATAATCACCAAGATCTATGAATGTTATGATATTTGAATTTGCTACTTTTGACTTCATAAATCTCAACAAGATATATTAATAATATTGCTCAATAATAAACAGTGAATTTTTCGTTTATTTTTCAGGCTTGCTAAATCCCTGGGAATCAGTCAAAGGACAAAAACTACAGGTAATTTTTACTTGTGGACCACATGAATTTTTTAAAATAATTATGAGCGGATGTAAAAATATATTAGTATATAAGAATGATGATTACCCCACCAAGATCTATGAATGCCATGATTTGTATAGTATTTGCTAACTGATTATCGTTTCCATTAATTTAAAATTATAAAAGAAAGCAACATTTCACTAATACAATTATTTTATTATTTAGGTTGCTTGTGAATCTCAAGTCCAAGGCATCTTCAGATAATATAAAGGTATTTATATTTTCTTTTATTATATTTTGAGTTATTTTTTAAAATAAAATGATGTAATTACCAAGATCTATGAATGCTATGATATTTGAATTTGCTACTTCTGATTTCACATAAATCTCAATAATATATATTAATAATATTGCTCAATAATAAACACAGAATTTTTTTTTTATTCCTCAGGTTTGCGAAATCCCTGGAAATCGTATTCGAAGGACAGAAACTACGGGTAATTTCTATTTATCTTATGGACATGATTTTTTAAAATTATGTAAAAATATATTAGTATATAAAAATGATGATAATTATCCACCAAGATCTATGAGTGCCATGATTTGTATGGTATTTGCTAACTGATTATTGTTTTCATTAATCTAAAATTTTTAAAGAAAGTGACATTTAATTAATACAATTATTTTATTATTTAGGTTGCTTGTAAATTTCAAGTCCAAGGCATCTTCAGATAGTGTAAAGGTATTTATATTTTCCTTTTTATTAGTTGCTTTCCATTTACATCAAAACTCAGATAATTCTCACTTGTGATGTCATTCTGTCTTTATTATTCATTAATTGCGAAAAAGGATAGAACGACGTCACAAGTGAGAATTATCTGAGTTTTGATGTAAATGGAAAGCACCTATTATCTTATGTTTTGAGTTATTTTTTAAATAAAATGATGTTGTCGTAATCACCAAGATCTATGAATACTATGATATTTGAATTTGCTACTTCTGACTTCATAAATCTCAATAATAATATGTAGTAATAGTATTGCTCAATAATAAACACAGAATTTTCTTTTTATTCCTCAGGTTTGCTAAATACCTGGACATCGCATTCAATAGACAGAAACTACAGGTAATTTTCATTTATCATATGGACAATATAATTTTTTTGAATTATGTAAAAATATGTTAGTGTATCAAAATGATGATAATTATCCACCAAGATCTATGAGTGCCATGATTTGTATGGTATTTGCTAACTGATTATCGTTTTCATTAATCTAAAATTTTAAAAGAAAGCAACATTTAATTAATACAATTATTTTATTATTTAGGTCGTTTGTAAATCTCAAGTTCAAGGCATCTCGAGGCAGAGATTGGATATAAAGGTATTTATATTATTCTATATTATCGTATGTATTGAATTATCTTTTAAGCTGAATGATGTTATCATAATCGCCGAGATTTATGAGATTTTTGAAAAATTTTATATATTATAGCTTAGCCAGAAAACGAAATTTATACGTCACAAATATTAAAAGCTATTTAATTATTAGTAGAGTATCTTTGAATTGGAAAAGATTTATTTTTTAATTTTTATTTAGGTAAGTTATTTAGTCGACAGAAAGGAAGAATAAATAAATTGTTTAAAATGATAAATTTCCATGGCTTCTGTCGTGCAATTCGTGCAAAATACTTGGAATTCCTAAATATGTCTTGTGAATATGATTTAAATCATGTGAAACACAGCGTGTCTCGTTCATCTATTTCAATAACGGAGGTAAAGATGGAAGTAAAGTTGCCACGTTCCACATTTTATAACAGATTTTACATATTTATTTTCACCGATTATTATACCGTGGCGAGGTCATTTGATTTTTACTTTGAAGATGGAAATGCATATATTATGTCAAATGTGTTATTAGTAGTCCGCGAAGTTCTCGATCGTATAACAATAGTATTTATTGTCAAAGAATAAAATTATTTCAATTTTATAATTTTACGATACTTACACTATATATCCTTTTATTTCAGAGGGCAATATCTTTGTTTCATATTTCTTATCCTTATGGATAATTTCTAGTCCATAAGCAATTTTTCAGTGTTCTTTACTCTATTTATGAAATTATAATAATTGCGAGATTAAGTTATAAATATTAATAACGTAATATTAAATATAAATAAGCTAAATAATGCATAATTAGTAGAGTTTTCAAATAAAATTTCTAATAAGAATATCACATTCTCCGGCAATTTCAGCTACTCCGCTTTGTAGAGAAAGTTGCGGTTGCGAATTGAAAGTTTTCGTTTTCTTATCACTAGATTATTTTTCTTCTATTGTTTCTTATACAGGTATATTTTGATCGATTTTCTTTTAATTGTAAGTTTAAACTCTGAATTTTAATTATGGTTTGAAAAAAGTCAATATTTTATGCAACTTAAATTTGCTATTGATAATTTTATAAATAATAGTTTTGATAATATACCTAATTAATAAAACCAAACGATCAAAGCATAATCCTTTCATTTCTGAAGAACTTAAAAATTCATACTATCCCGTCGCTACTTCCACACACGTTGGCTTCAGAAATATAAATTTATTTCCACTTTTTCAAAATAATTTCCATTAGATTTTTATTTACCTCAACCGAGTTGAGGTATTAGTCTCTAATTTTTTAATCACATATTTCTTCCACTTTGCAGCGATTCTACATGCTTGTGACGTCCATTTTATCTACCCTCGTCCAAGGATTGCAAGAGGAAGAAGTAGGACATCGCGGTGTTCACGATCTGACAATGAAGATAACAAATTAGTCATCTTTAGTATAAAAAAACTATTAAATAAATAAATTCTATTTAAAGAGTCATTTTAATGATTAAAAAATTAGCTCTCTCTCGGAACACTCAGAATTAGCTTAAAAATTTAGAACTCCTCGCTGTTCCCTTCTCTTTCTACCTGGTCTCTTTCCAATTCACGTTGACACATATATTTTTATACGAACAAAAGTCGCTGAAGTCGATCGCACGATAAAAAGATTCGGGGAATAAGATTCGCACAGAGTGATAAGCTTCAGCTATAAGCTTCGCACGACGAGCCGTTATTTCAAGTACTCACGTTGGTGAACATCCTGACGTCCACGGAAGACAATTTTAACGCCCTTATGATCATCGGCTTCTGCATCATCGTCACGATAACGTTCACCCTAACGTCGCGGTCGAGACTGGAATCCGGCCACTCGCTGAAATATATCCCCTCACGAAAGTGCTCGCTCTAGACGCACACGTATGCAACACGCAAATTAATTAATTATGGTTCTCACGATAAAAGTATAATCGTCCGTCTGAGGAAGCTCAATCGAAACTCACCGCGCTCGTAATGAGACTACCGTACCAAGCGTAGATGAACGTTTGCAGCAGTTTCAACGCCATGAAAGAGACGAACAGGAAGAACTGGCCGATCGTCAGATGAGTGAGCTGTTATCATAGCATTTTGTTAGAATAACGATGATACTTTCGTAGCAACGTATTAAACCTTAAATGCGCAATTCTCCGTAGCGTTCTGAGTATTTTTAAATAAATAATGACTCGCTAACGAATCCTAAAAGAGTATATTTTGAAAATTATACGCACCGGACTCGCCTCGAAGATCAACGCGCACATGAGTATGGCGTTTGCGAAGAGCATCCGTATGATTATCAAGCCCCAGATATCGCTCATTATATGACCGCATCGCAGCAATCGGCGATGCGTGTCCACGCACGTGTCCAGGAGCTCCGTGAACGTTTCCCGGTTCTGGCGCGGATTTGCCAGCCTGGCAGACATCGCCCGCAGTATCGAGGAGATCTGAAACGCGTAGTAGCCGAAGAGGCTGTCGACGCTGCCGATGGTGAACATCACCCACCAGCAGGCGGATATCTGGTGCAGGAGATGCAGGTAATAGGGGAACCCGTTTGTCGGCGCGGGCCACGGGAATTTTGCCGCGACCGGCAACCTGTATCTTCGGGGTTTCGCGTGACGAACGATCTGGCGGGCGATGGAGATCAGCGCCGGGCAGATGCTCAGCAGGACCGTCGATCCCAGGACGAAGCACAGGATGTAGGACGGTCGGTCGAACGCGTACAGTGTGGCGAGCACGGTTTCTCGTCTTCGGGCGAGTTCTCGCTCGAAGAGGTCGTTCAGCGTCTCGTGAAGCTCCATCAGCCTCTCGCGTTTCACCAGGAAGCATGCCGCCTGGAAGAAAATAGCAAGACACGTTTTGTTTCCTTGAGAGCTTAGGAGATCAGTCATTTACTTCTTTAAATACCGATTGGTATATGTCTAAAGAATATTTAAGGGAATAAAATGACTGATCTTTTAAATAGCATTGAAGTTAAACAGCGATCTCCTTCGAACGGTTTCTGCCGAGATTCTTGAATAAAGATTTCCGCAAATTGTTCTAATCTTGCGACTCGAGACAGAGGCTTGTCAGAAGAAAGAGAGAATAGGTGAGAATAGTACTTTAAGAATTGTCTACGTTAATTTGACCGATTAGATTTTAGAATAATGTACAATAAAAACTTGCAAATAGGGTTGCGCAATTGGGCACGAGATATACCATTAAGACGGGCGCGATGAAGCTGCAGGTCATGCTGAAGGCCTTTGAGAGGAGCACCAGGTCGTCGGTGTGATCCCGACAGAAGTTTATCATGAAGACGCATTGAACGAAGCACATGAGGATTACCGAGAGGCCTGTAATGTACGACCAGGTCACCGAACGTGTTCGATCTTGCAGGACACCGCCGAGGTAGAGCATTTTGCGAATGCGACGGCTGTACACGCGATAGCGCAGCACTGCCGCGTCGATCCGTGCTCGTTCCCGAGGGTCTTTTGCTAGGACGCTCATGGATGATGTAATGGAAAAATAACGGGGAGAGTTCTTGCCGAGCGACAACGTGCAATTCCGCTGAAAATTGCTGGCAAAGTGGACGACGAAGCGCGCTGCGTTCACCGAGAGTTCACCGAGAGAGTTTAACGTCCGCGTGTAATGACACGGGGGACTCGATTCAACCCTCTCGGAACTCGGAAAGCTCGTTATTTACCGAATCAAGAATCTCGGAGGGGTGGAATGATTGCACGTTGCGTCGCTACTTTGTTACTCGCGTAATCGGGGGATGAATCGATAATGCATAAGCTCATTTCCGAAAAACACTATCCGTGTATTACCCTATATTAAATGATAAGCGAGTTCCGCGAGTAGTTGTGAAAGATTGATCAGAGGCCGATTTATCAGAAGCACCGCTCTCGAGCATATTATAGTTAAGTATATGTCGGTGCGAGCAACCCTCCTCGACGCAAAACGAGCGAATAGAAAAATGCTTAGAAGGGATTTATAGGGTTCTGTACGTCAAAGGAAAGAAAAGTTCCGTCGCCGATATGTACTCGATATTGAAAAGCGAAAACTTACATATCCGCAATGATTTTGATATTTATGTTAAGAAAAAAATTAAAATCTTTATGAATTTGTGAGTGATAGTGTATCTTTGTCTGTGGATGTTTTTGTACATAAAAAGTTAGAACAAATAAATTATTAAAAATCTATTAATAAAATTATTTAATTAAAATTAATAATAATGATTAATAATATTTTTAATTACTAAATTTATGTAATTTATGGAACTCTATAAATCATGGGACAAAAGTACATCGAATTAAAACTATAAAATACAAAACTTGCACAAAAGTTAATAATAATATATAATACATTAATAGCACGTTGCAATGAAGAAAATTGCTGCTATAATATATTTGTAATAAAATATTTGTATAAATAAAAGTAATATATTTTGTATAAAGCAGACCTTGTTTTAATAAATAGATTTTACTATATACTTTTTATACGTAAAAATTTCAATCTGATCGAGATTAGTTAATATTCCTTTTACCCTGAGAATAATCGGTACAATTTTTTATCTGAAAGATATTTTTCTGATAATATAATTTTCGATACTATTGATATATTATTAAATATCTTTGCAATACACTTTTTAATTTAAAATTTTTTTGGTTGAAATTTGAATGAGCGGCGATATATCGAGAGAGATTTGAAACAGCCAATCAAATAACGGGACGCTGCAAGTGCATCGTGCATCCGGCATCGTCCAGAAACGCGGCCGACTTCAGTTTGTTGCCGCAAGTGCCGCAACAACGCCGATCGGAGGAACGGGAAGGTTCGGACCGTAAAGTGTTTTCGCCTGTGAGAGAAGCTAGTTTTTTTCGAAACGACCTCTTGTTCCAGGGCGGCGGTGAGGTGAGGGTGAGGTTCGATAAGCGAGCGATAAGAAAAAGAGAGAGAGAGATGAGCTTCAGCCTGCCGCATTGAAGTCCGCGGAAGCGCAACGTAACCTCTATAACCTCATTCGCGTGCGAAGTCGCGGTGTTCCTCGGCCGGCGGAATGGCGGTCGGCTCGACGAAGGTGGTCCAGGTGACGAACATCGCGCCCCAGGCCACCAAGGACCAAATGCAGACGCTCTTCGGGTATCTGGGCAAAATCGAGGACATTAGGTTGTACCCTACCATCCGGGATGTCGCCGTGCCCGTGCAGTCGCGCATATGCTATATCAAGTTTCACGACCAGGGCTGCGTCTCCGTGGCCCAGCACATGACCAACACCGTCTTCATCGACCGGGCCCTGATAGTGATCCCCTACCAGAACGGAGACATCCCGGACGAGCAGCGTGCCCTGGAGCTGACCAACAATGGCACAGTTGTGCCAGGTAAGAATGCAGTTTACCGGACCGCACGCCACTGTTAATCTTCAGCAATTTCACTGTCTTAAAACTCACAATTTATTTTAACTCAATGACTAGATATCTAACTCAATGGGTCGAATTTAGTTGTTTTAATAATTTATAATTTTATGAAATGAAAACCATGTTTCTTGCCCTGGTTTTAGCCTCTCGCGTGTCTTAGCCTCATGTTCGTGCAATGTATCTGTTGTTATGTTTCAATTTTTATTTAATTTAAAATGTGTTACTTATTATTCTTGTTGTATTCATTGAAAATATTACGGTAGACCAATTCAATCATGATTAATAGTTAAACTTATTTTTGTATGTTTCAATTTAGTACTGAGGAAGGCTTAGGAAGGTCGAAACATTTACTTTATATCCATTCTATTTATGAATTAAACTTTGTAGTAATATAATAGTTTGTATTTAGCTCGTATTGTTGGTCCATTGTTCTCTCATATTGCTTTATATAAAACGAGCCTAATCTTTTAATAATTCATTATCCTACTCAAATTACAGACTAATATTGAGAATCAATATATCATTAATGTCCAACATGTTACGCCATTTTGTTTATGCTATTACGCTGAGATATATGTATATTGATCTCTAAATAGAAAACATGCTTGTTCCTATATAAAACGTTTTACCTATTTTTAGCATAGATCTGATCTGTCTTCAAATTCTTTCAGGCCTCTATCCGTCAGAACCAAAGCTGCCACCGAACGTAGTGAATGCTATCGAGGGTATTCCTCCAAATCACGTCATCACCACGATGGATCCCAAGCTAGAGGCGAATGGGCTACCAGCCTATCCGCACCTGCCGGGTCATCTGGATAGCAGACGTATCGAAGAGATTCGTCGGACGCTCGTGGTGGCGAATTTGGATTCGTCGGTGAGCCCTGAACAACTGCTGGACTTCTTCAGCAATAACAACGTGGAGATCAAGTACCTGCGTATGTGCAGCAGGGACTCGGACGCCGAGCATTATGCGCTGGTGGAACTGTCGGAACAGGCCGCCGTGGTCGCGGCATTGCTGCTGAATGGAAAACAGTTGGCGGAACGTCCGATGAAGCTGTACCACTCGACGCAGGCGATCGCGAAGCCGGAGGCGAAGAGCAACGAGGCTGCGCAGAAGGAGATTGAGGAGGCAATGTCGCGGGTGAAAGAGGCGCACAATCTCATCTCCGCGGCAATCGACCCGATGATCGGCATGCTTTCCAAGGATAAGCGGAGCAGAAGCGGCTCGCGCAGCCGTAAGTCCAGGTCGCGATCCCGCGGACGCAGTCGACGCTCGAGATCACGTAAACGCTCGCGTTCGCGCCACCGACGCTCGCGCTCCCGCCATCGGCGTCGATCGCGCTCGCGCTCCAAACGGTCTCGATCGAAGGAGCGCAGGTCGCGCAACTCGCCATCGAGACGACGCAGCAGCTCGCGCAGTCGCCACCGTTCCCGTAGCAGATCGAGAAGGTCGAGGTATAGCTGAACGATCTTCTATCTTTGTCAGCCCTCATGTTATACTCTTATATATTGCAAATCCTTATGCTCAGCTTACAAATTCTAAAAAAAGTGAAATATAGCATAGAAAAATGTTTCAGTATTGAAAAATATATATATTCAAGATGCGATTGAAGACCATATGCAAAGAGATCATTATATTTTTATACGCATTAATCATTTTTTATCTCATCGAAGGTCGCGTCGATCACCATCCAGATCAAAGGAACGGAAGAAGAGATCACCGCGCCGTCGCAGTCGTTCACGTTCACGAAGCAAGGGCTCTACATCCAGGTCCAGACGTTCGCGTTCCAAATCCAAGTCCAGATCGTCCAAGTCCAAGTACGCCTCGGACAAGTCCAAGGATAAAGATCGGGATAGGCGTAGCAAGGACAAGTCGGACAACGGTAAGAGGAGCGACAGCGATCGGGAGAGGCCCGAAAAGGAGAGTAGCAGAAGCGAGAAGAAATCCAGCAAGGAAAAACGGTCCAGCGACAAGTCGGAGTCCAAGCAGTCGGACGACAAAGGTAGATCCACATCGGAGAACGACAGCAAGGAGAAAACAGAGTCGGAAAGCTAGACGAAGACTCCGCTCACAACCGACACAGTTTTTCAAGCATCTCGTTGAATTCGATAAGCTACCTGTCTTTATCGCTATGTATTGGTATAGTAAAAAATACACGGATACATGGCATTTACATCAAGATTCTTTCGGAGTGGCGATCCATGCGCGTTGATCGAAATTTACCGTAGACTGGCGTGTTTAGGAATTGACCTTCTTTTTCTTCTTTCTTGGAATCGGCGGTGGCTTGACATTTTTCTCTTCATTTTCCGCTTTCTCGTTGCGCACTTCCATTTTAGCCGCGTTCTTAGACGACCTAGGAAAACAATCCATCGTGATCTCTCAATTGGACAAGCTTGGTCAAAAGCATCTTTAACTATTAGTTATATTAAGCTAAACGGTTTGCGAGATAAAAGTAGTACCAATGTTTTAAGTATTAATAATTGTGTTTCAATAACTATTGTAACCGATTTATAGGAGTTCAGTGTGCCTGTTAGTTTAAATAATTAATTGATCTGATTTATTACAATACATTAAAAGTATTGCAGTACTTTTGCCCAGGATTGTATAAAAATCGATAAACAATAAAAATACGGGTATAACACATACGACCTATAAATCACGAGCAAAATGTATTCTCTTGAAGAATGTAATCTGAATTATTGCTAGGTTTTTTTTTTTAGTAAGCGAGCGTACCCTGCGATCTCCTGGTTTTCGTAAACCACCACGTCGTCGTAGATTTCCATCTTCATGGGAATTGGCGCGCGGAAAAGCGACTTCTTTTGCACGTTTTTTATGGTCGATCGTCTCTTTAGCACTACCTGCAACCGTTATATTTTTTAATTAAGTTGTCAATCTCTTTATCCTGGAAACATTTTTTTTATGATTTTCGTCACCATTCCCGTGTTTTTGTCTTGTGAAGAAAGCGAAGTCATTTCCATCGAGTCATTCATGTGTACCTTACTACGCAGCATATCGTCCACTTGACAGCTTCCTGTCGATTAAGACAAACGTTTACTTTTTTAAAGGACCTAGAAGTAAAACGCTTCTGTGACATTTTGGTAGAAACTATTAGAAGGTACAATTGCTTACGCATTATACATTCGTCGTACTGGCCGAGAGGGTCTATTTGCAAAAGCGTAGATAATGTATTAGGATGACGCAAGTCCATAAATATCATTATAATCGCCAAAAGAACGCAAAACAGACCTGAAAAGAAATACATTGAAGATAACGCGGATGTCAAATATGTCGTAGAAATAATGTTATCAATGTGCTAAATTGAACTTTGTTTGGAAAAAAATAAAGTGAGTAAATACAGTCTTATTTCTGTTCAAATTAATAATTAATTTTATTAAAATCAATAATTTACAAATAGGAAAAAGACAGTAATTAAGAATATTAAATGAAAGAATAAGAGGATCCCAAGAGTCGAGAATATCAAAAGTATAATGGATAAATTAAAAAATCAGCGTCCGAAGGGCTCAATATTCGCCAAACTGAAGCTGTCAAATGAGATCTACACGTGAATCCGGTCAATTTAAGTAACAATTAATCACCACATCCGCAAGTCATCCAGAAATGCAGGCCCAATGTCATCCTAATGACGCCATCCTCGAAGGGAATCACAAGCGGAGTTGGATTGTGCACGCAGACCCACACGAGACAAGTTAACAATTGTAAGCCGCCGATCAAACCGATTAGATAAGCAGCGTACCGGCTCACTGACTGCAGGAATATGTTAGCCAGTATCCAGCAGGCGAAGGCAGTCCTGCGAACAGTTCAGAATTTTCACGATAGACCATGTTCATTGTTGAAAACAATAGTTTTTTTCTATTTACAGAGTAAATATTTATAGTATCAGTCGAGAAGTCGATCTTCAAAAAATAGATACAACATTTTTATATAACATGAAACTTAAATTTTTTCTTTCTACTTTTATTTTTGCTTATATCTTCTGTACTGACCACAACAAGATGTGACAATACCACCCGGCGGTTCGATAAAATCTCCCAAATCGAATGCCCTCCCCATCGATAACGAAATACTCGACGATCCATAAAATTGGAATGGGCAAACCCTTTCGTTGGCCTTCACGGAAGGTCCTCTGCAGCAGTCCAGCTACAGGAAGTTCATTAATATTATTTAAATGCTCTGACCAAGCGTGATGAAGTAATGATTCGCAGCAAATATTACCGTAGGGCCCAAAACCGATTATGCCTTGATCCCACGTCCAGGGAAACCTTTCGTTGTAATTGATCGTTTCTTTTGCGAGCGGCGTGCCTTCTTCCGGTTTGGCTGAGAAAGAAATTCTTTATTTATGCAAATTATGCATCACACTTCGGCAAATCAGCGAGTTAAAAAGAGGATTAAACTTATTTTGGATAAAATCGTATTTCTCCTTGAAAATCATCCAATGAATTTTTGTAGATATATATGTGCAAATGTATCTCTATTTTCGACTCATTCTTTTAAATTACCTTTCAGTGTGACGTTCACCGATCTGAGCCCAATTTTGACTGCCATATGAGCATCGATTTCGTGACCTATGCCGGCCCGATAGGGCGTTTTGCTTCTCGTGCTGCCGTATTCCCATTCTTGACCGAAATTTTCTACTGCAAATTCATAACGTTCGACATACAGGTGAATTAATATATCTGATAATATAGAACAGATACCGAAAAAAAATTTTGTTTTAAAATATTTATACCTATTAACAAGCACCCAATGGTAATGCTGAAGCCGATCTTTATAGTCATGTAGATGCTCTGTACGATACAAAAATCATTTCATTAGTATGAGAAGTTTAAGGAGTTTATAGTGTACAAGTGAAGTAAGTTGAGATCAGAGAATGCAATCAATACAAGTTTCAAGTTAAAATTAAAATTAATTGTAAGAATTTTTTAAGTAATTTATATTTACATATACATAATTTTTCTATATTCTATATTTTAAAATTTTATTTTATGAGATTATTCTGAAATAAAAATATAAGTAAAATATAGTTTGTGCGTGGTATAATTTTTTGATATGATATACGTCTACGGTGTGTCTATGAACTTAGACAAGTATATTAAAGAGTGTTTAAAGAAATTGTTTTTATTATTTCAGACAACTCCAATAACGCACAACGTGAGAAAGGACAGGTTTTAAAAGCATCTGAAAGATATTCACATTCCTCAGAACGTACGTGGTGTTAAGTCTTAGTAAAAAGTCTAATAGTCTAAAGCTGAAGCTCTGTACTTACTTGCCTCTTCCGATAGCCCGGTATGATGCTAATGTAGGAAATCGCGATGATCACGAAAACCATGATCAATATGGTCTCGGTCACGTCCACCGTCGCCGGAGTATGATACTCGGGGTATTGCGAGGGAAAACCCTCCGATCGTCCGAACTGAAACCACATGAATGCACCTATTTTTTCTCAGCGACGTAAATAATTTAAAATAATTTATTATTTTAGGTCCAGAGAAGGTCGCGGTAGAGGAGCGTTTAACACGTTTAACACTACGAACTAGTATATATAACTTATTTGGGAAACCCGACGATGTTGCGGTTTTATCTGAGTTCCTTTTCCGGCTATCCTCATGCTCGAAACTGGATGATTAAAGCGTCAGCTTTATCGTATAGCTAAACTTCCGTATAGTTGCATGAATCTATATATATATATATATATATATATATATATATATATATATATATATATATATATATATATATGATCGCATAATTATATATATCAATATCAAATAAAATAATTCTTTGTCACAGATCTCTCGAGACTTTTCAGAAATTCTCGAGAGATTTACGAATTTTACTTTAATTGTAAGTATTTATATTATTATTATATACTTTCGACAAGCTCGTTGTTTAATTATCATAATAATTGACGTTTGTAATGTCGAAAAAATAAGCAATTGAATAGGCAATTCGGATATATAATTAGATCATTCTTAGTAATAATTGCTATAAATAAAATAATGATTTTATTAATATATATAACATTCAATAATTATTCTTATATTAATATTAATCATCAAAATACTGAAGAAAATTGTTCACACTTGCGATTCTTCATATTCTCGTTCGTAATAATTGTATTCGTGCTTATTTGGCGTTCATAATTGTTTCATAATTTCAACATGCTCCATATATTGTATTAAAATATTCACACGTTTATATCTTGGCATAGTTTCTAGCTTTCATAATTAATTTCAATAACAAACTCAATAAAGCTAGGAGCAGGTAGGCTAGAACGAAGAAAACGAACTTAAAACATTAAAAACAATTTATATCAATTCATCAATTTGTTGCAAAGAGCAATATAACAGCAAAATTCTACAGTTGTAAAAGCTTTATTGTAAAAGAGTGGTGGATAAAAATGATTTATGACAAAATTTATAAAAAAATGATAATTTTAAAATTTCTTGCGCGCTACCGCTCGATACTTAACTCGATCTCGATGATCGATCTAGCGCGCGTCGAAAGCGTGATAATCAACTCTCACGTGTACGCGACACGGCGCGACGTCAGGTTAGCTTAGCCACTTGTCATTAGGCACTTCTCTCGTCGTCGGTTCTAATAACATTTACATGTTATCATTTTCATGTCGAGCTAAAGCAACCCTTTCGACAGGAAGTGCGAGCAAGATGTCGGTGAGTCCCTGTATCTTATGTTTTTCTTACAATAAACGTTTATTCTTAATTAATCGACATTTCCATAAGGAACGCTCCAAATTGTTATTCAAGCCACTCAACTATGAATAAGCAGGAATTAATTTAAAAATAATAAACAAAATCAGCAATCGCCTGTAGACCAGTAAAATATACAGTGTTGTGTCTGAGTATCTGACTTGTATCTGGTATTTTGTGCAGACGAAGAAGGGTAAGGTGTTGACCAAGGGAGCGAAGCAGATAAAGGAGGAGAATGTCTCCACGCTGAGCTTCTACGTCTACATGGCCCTAGGGGCAATGGGAATTCACTTTGCCGTGACAATGCTTCTGTTCGAGTTCACCGTGCTGACAATAGTAAGTCTCGTGTCCAATGGACAGGGCACCGCAGCCACGAAATCCCTTAACGATGTGCGTTATCGTTACAGAGTCTAACGGTATTCTCCGCAATTGTGTATATAGGCAGCTATCAATTTATGTCGTACATGGCTCGCGCCACGTACTCGGAATCCGGTCAGCTCCTGGACCCCGGGGTCGATCTCAACATGGAAGGTGGCATAGCGGAGTGAGCGTTGGTTGCAATAGATAATCCTTTTATCGCTGTTGTCGTCTTCCGTTGTTCATTGATCGAAGTATCATCGTTCTGTTCACAGACACGTCAAAGATTTAATTATACTGACGTCCGGAGTACAAATCCTGTCCCTCATTTCGAACTATTTCTGGTTATTGTGGCTTTTGGTAAGCATCTTGGCAATTCTCTCTTACATATTCTCTTTATTTAACGTTACAAAAAGCCTGCGTATACATGGAATGTTTGTCATGTTTGGGTATTTTGGAAATCCCTACAGGTACCATTGAGAGGGTGCTGGATGCTCTGGAAGCAGATTTTGGCTCCTTGGTTCTTCGCTCAGCCACAGGAACAAGCTGAGATGACCGAAAAGAAGATGCGCAAGTTAGAGAGGAAAATGGCGAAGCGACACCAATGAAAATTCGTCGTTGCTGTGCAATAAGAAAATTCCATTGAATGACAATTATTGATTTAACCAGGGGACGGGTAGTAAATTCAAGAAACACCGGGAAGAGAAAGAACGTTAAGATTTTTTTCTCAATATCCAGCACACATCGAGATTGTGCGGTGGGTTCGGCATGTACGTAGGATAAGTATTAAGTGTGGAACGAGACTGCTCTCGAAAGTTTTATGAAAATGTACAAAACGGAAAAATAATTTCATAGGACTAGGGAAAAATAGCAAATTGGGAGAAAGATTTCGTCTTTGCCTCTTTGCATTTCCGAACAATCTCAGCAGACTGCAATGTTCTTTACACGTCTAGAAAAATCGAGACGCTTTTTTTATTCAGTAATATTTGTGGATTTATTCCTATATAAGTCGAAGGGGCAACGCTAAATTATTATTAGGAAGTTAAATGTAATTATGTGTATTCATTTAAGATCACATGAATTTATTAATTATTATTAACTTTATCGACTTATATAGGAATAAAACTGTTCCTACGTATCTCGACGTTCGTTTTTTATCTATCTTTGTTAATGTAAATGATTTTTGTTATGCTAATGTAAATGACCTTTTTTACAATTATAACGATAATACTATAGCACGCTCAGTTTTTTAAATCTTCCACTTCCGCGTAAGAATTTAGTAAAAGAATCAAGTAAAAGATAAAGTGAACAGGTGCCTTCGTGGAAACGATGATAACGAATAACGTCAAAATACGCATTCAGGTGATGGATAAAAATCGAATAATGTAATGAATGTAATACTTATGTATATTGATGTTTGAAAATTCAGTCGTTCTCCTTCCAGTGCAAATGGATTCAAACCAGATTACGATTAATCGGTATTATATATCGATTATATTATTCAACGATATAAATAAATTATTTGCTATTTATTAAATTGTGGAAGTTGATGTATCGACGCGCATCACAGTTGCATTTAAATCTATCGTATCTTACAGTTACATCTTTGTTTGGGAATGAAAACTTACGTTTAGCGATTGGCTTTGTTTGAACAGTTACATACTTATTTATATTAATCGTTGGGCTCTATTCTATACATTGGTCGCGGAATGTCTGTATAATGCGCGATGAATTTCAACCCTCTTTAAAATTAGGCCAACGTTTGTACTTTAACGTCTAACGTCAAACACGTTCGTTTAATTCACAGCTTTTGTTTTGGCTTTTACGTATGCACACATGACTGTCCAGTGAAATTCGCAATTCGTTTATAATATTTATATTAATAACGTTATTTATATTGCAATAGTTGCATTACCTAAACGAGCAGATAAATTATTCCGAAAGGAATTTTTCGTGAAGAGACCGTGCAAATAAAAGGAAGGAGCAGAAGGCTGTTTTGAAATTGGAAGACTGTATTATTAAATAGGAAACAGTAATGAAAAAGAAAATTGGAAAGCTATTATATTTAAAATAGTTTTCCAATAATAAAATAGAGAATCAAAGTGTCAGAAAAGGAAAACTGATTTATCTCTATGTATATCGCGAGAATAAATAAGATTTTTTAAATTCTAACATCGTAAATGCAGGACTAAATCAAGAGTTTTAACTGGAATGTCCCAAGATCTCAGAAAATGCTTAATCATAACTACATTACGTACAAAATTACCGTGATTTTAGTTGCATGAAAGCATAGTAAGGTACATGAAGAATAGATTCTTCATGGTAAGGTATAATTAAATCTTAAAGAATCATTATTCTCGTGTATAAAAGTATCATATGAAGCCTTGAGAGCGGTTTCAACACTATAATGATAATAATAAAAACTCTTAAAAGGTTCAGTCAAATGCGAATTTCACGATAAGTCGATTTCACTGAACAGCAGCGTTGGGCACCGTCAAATTATAGAATCGAGCCATTTACAAAATGCTAGATTCTATATTTGGCCGGCAATGAATTCTTTGCAATTGGAATAGCCAATATCTGATCTCGAGATATTTTAAATTAAGGAAATCTAATCTTCTTCTGCCTTGCTCGGCTGATCAATGAAGAGATATAGTTAAGATCTAGATTGAAGATATCTAAACTTACATCTCTCTTCACAGATTTTATTACAGATGTTACATTATGCTATATTATGGAATCGATTAGCAACGATTATACATGTGAGATGTATATATATTATGCAAAAATGTTTTTAAATTTAAATTTAGATCGTTGAAACGTGAGTGCTATTAATTTTTTACCAACTAAACGTATTGTCTGTTCCAATTGCTGGGTATCGATATATGTATATAAAGACTATAAGATGCATATATCCGGATACAAGACATCTTGAAATGCATCGTGAAACAATCCTTATACGTTATCGGTATCTAAGCCTTTCTTCATCCTGTAATCGTACTCCGACTGATAACTCGGTGGATGATTGTGTTGGTGCACCCCTGTTGGCATGAACGTCTCGGCGATCACCGAGCACTTGCCGCGGCAACCGCGATGCTGCATCGCGCAACGATAGTGCGAGCTGTTATTCGCTTTGGTACGAGAGGTCATGTTGTACACGTATCCTTCGTGAACCAGTTGCGGCTTACCTCTGGCGGACAGTCGGTAGATTACTGGCTCCACAGCTGCAAGTTTCCATCAATTTTCTTTTTATTAAGATTCGTTTCGCGAGAGCAACGATCAAGCGATTGATTCAATACAATATCACACAACCAGCAAATTAATATCTAACGAATAACGCAACAAAATACCATATACCTGATTGTAGTAACGAATTTCTTTCCAAATTTTGTTCATTAGACAACTCAATTATTTCTTCACTATTATTAATAGCCTCAGTGGTCTCGTTGTGTCTGATATCCTTTTCACTGTTAGAATCATTCGCATCTCTTTCATTGGTATCTGATAAGAGACAGATATCGTCGTCTTTGTCAACATTTGATTCATTCCTTAATTTCTTGACCGAGTCGTAATCATCCTCGGCCATGCGTTTCTTTCTCGTTCTAGTGTTCCTCTTGGCTATCCTGTGAGAGTGCGCGGACTTGTCCGCAGCTTTGCTCACGCTTCCTTGCTCGCTCGGACCGTCGGACAGGGCAGTTATATCCTTAGAATCGTGCGGATGTGATATATTGACGTAATCATTTAACATTGGTATGATTTGTTCCTCGCAACCCACTAATCCGCTTATCTGCAGCATCTTCGCCACCTTCAGTAAAGTAGGCAGGTCGTCCTGTTTCACGTTCACCTCTCCTTGATACATGAACTTCAGCAGAGACGTTATCTCCTCGTACTTTACATCTTTCAGTATTATCACCGGATGTTGGCAGGGATTCTCCTGCGAAGCAAGTTGAGCTGTTACCTAAATACAATTTTATTTACGGAACAGTCATAATAATACAACGACAGCGAGTCATACCTTGAATATGTTCTTAAAATAAGGACTGCACACAGAGAGAACCAGCTTATGGGCAGCCAACAAACGTCCCTCGACGGCGATTGTTACGTCGACCAGATCATTCTCGCTCAAGTGAGAAAAAAAGCCAGAAGTCAAGTTGCTGGAAAAGTTGTTCCACCTCAAGGAGACTTCACTCGACGAAAATATCGTGGCCATATTTCTCTGCATCCAAATAAGTAACCTTTAATAATCTCGGCTCTTTAATTCAAAGGATCTCTTGATGATTTAATGAAAAAATGCAAATATACAATATTTGTAGCTTTCACGGGGTGTGTACACCTTGAATTTAATTTTTGGGTTAGAGCCACGTGTCTGAATGAGTATCAAATTGCTTCTCTCTGACGAACTGAAATGTTCATCGGGAACCATACAAACTCAAAGTGCGAATATAAAAACAAATGCAACAATACTGTATTAAAAATAAAATATTAATTAAGTTTAAAGTTTCTCGACGTGTGTTTATAAAGGCGATCAACTTAATAATATGTTAATAATAATAATACATATTATAAATACATTAATTAATATAACATTCTTATAATAAATATAAGTCAAAGCTCAGAGGATTAATTCTTGAAAATGGTGATAAAAAAATAATATATACTATTTTCTCTATCTCGACTCGGTTATTATTTCACTAATATATTAATTCGTGTATATTTTAAAGTAATTGTCGTTTCGAACGTCAGAAACTGTTCAAATGAATATATCTCAATTATTTAGGGGGAAAACGCGATGGCGATTTTTATCGTCGGATGCGGACAACAAAATTCACTACCTGTCTATTAAAACTAGATCAGTGATTAAAACGTGGACTTCGTAAGCGAGGACGCACCTATTTCACGGTAACTGTCAAACATTTCTGTCACGGAAGAGGAAGCAGAGAGAAACCTGAGAGAGGCCATCAGAGGCCATCCCGGCCTTTTTCGTGTGTTGCATTTTCCGACGCGCCGCCTATGTATATGTGATGTAGAGTAAATTAAGATGACGATGTAAATGAAACTATTTTATTATTTAAATTTGTGCAGTGTTTATTTGTGCATTGTATATAAAGAATATACCAAGGAATAATTCTATAAAATTAATTTATAAATGTCAGCCAGAGAATGAGAAGGAGACAAACTCCTTCAATGCCGGCTGATTAACAGCGCCAGCAGACAATTATAACGTTACGGTCGATTACGAATCATTACGATCGTTAATAAGAGCGCGTTAATATAGAAAAAAAAATAAACAACCACGTTCGTTAATAGAATCTTAATTAAATTTAACTTAATAATTTTGCTTTTAATTTCTCAGTGATACGCGTAATTAATTTATTCGTCCAAGAATTATACAGCAATTATACAGATAGAAAACAGAATTAATCATCAAGAATTTTATGTTAATCGCGTTTTAACAATTGTCGCGATTATATCTCACAATCAGCAAATTCTGGACTTCGATAGTATAATGTAGAAACACGAAACAACAGAAGTTTAAAAACCCATCGATGACTCGATTAATCAATTATTTATTAATGAATAGGCAAACAATATTTAGTAGTTATAAACCGAATCGCGAACCGAACCGCGAACCGAATCACGAATCTTACTTTAGATATTCAGTGAGATATTCAGATTTCATCTGAAAATGACGTGAGATCCAAAGTGAACGTGTGATTTCTTTACATATATAATTAGTATT
This sequence comes from Temnothorax longispinosus, assembly GCF_030848805.1. NCBI lineage: Eukaryota > Metazoa > Arthropoda > Insecta > Hymenoptera > Formicidae > Temnothorax > Temnothorax longispinosus. Next base: position 1,951,291 of record NC_092368.1, on the reverse strand, counting down.
GCAATCAATATATTGAATATATCAAATTCTCACGCATGTAATATTTGTCTTTACAAATTTTTATATATATAGATACATATCTATTTAAATATTTCGTATAATGCAAATTGTTATCAAAATTATGTTTAATACGACATATCAGAAATACGTATCGGGAGAATATATATCAGAAGTTACGTTCTCGTTTCAGTGCGCACTTGATACATATTCATATATAGTATTACTGATAGCAATGTGACACATGTCACTGGTTTCAAACGTTTTATGAAAGCATAAATTTTAAGAATTTTATTAAAAAATATTATTCAGAATTGTTATCTTTCAATATTGCTCCACATAAATGTAGTGGGGAGCATACTATGGTAAGATAATAAGTTCTCTTTTAAAGCTAGGGGAAACCGGGACTAAAAGTCACACGGGTAACTTGTCACAAAGTTTATATCACTTAATAGATTGAGTGGAATATTCTTCATAGTGTACGTTGCTCCTATCGTGTTAGTCGGGTGTACGAAATAGCTCGCTTCAAAAACATCGCATGTGATATTTACGAGCACTTTTTAAAAATTGGAGGTCGTGAGTAAATTTTTCTTGCCTCTATTTTTATTGTACGTAATTGATACGTACTTGATAGATAAGAAAAACTTCGTACCAATAATTAATTATTTCATCTATTTTGGGGAAACAAATAAGATCTGCTTTTTAGCTAAACTAGTGTACACTACTCTGTACTCAAGTGAACTCTGTACTTATAGTGAAATAGGTATATGATTGATATTTGGCAAAAGCAAGAAGAGAAGTTTTAGTGCAGTCTAGTGCAGCAAAAGAAAAAACCTATTTGCGGAATGGATTATTTGCTATATCAAATATACACTTTTGAAAATAAGCGCATTGCAATATTGCTCAAAATTTAATTGCAATAAATATTTCGTGCGTACAAATCATTATATCATTATTAATAAAGAAATATGTGAACTTTATACGAATAAAAAAATAGAACAATTATACAAATAAGAACGAATATTTTATTGAATTATCATTGATGATAATTAAGTTTACTATGCTCTGCTTATTATTGACAGTAAAATGAAACCGATTGCTGAAACGATATTTTGGATAAGCTTTTTACACATTGCGGCACCAGTAAAAACTGCAAGGATCTTGGTGATTGTTCCAATACCATCCTACAGTCACCAAATTTGTTATCAATCATTATGGATCGCTTTGAGCCAAAGAGGACACGAAGTCGTCCTTATAACAACAGATCCGATCAATGATCCTAGTTTAACCAATTTGACAGAAATCAACCTCCAATCTAACTACCACATAATAAAATTAAATTTCGCCAAAAACGTTATAGCGGGGACTCATACGTGGTTAAGTACATCACGCACACTACTATGGGCTTTGAGTGGAGATATAGCAGAAAACACTTTTAAGCATCCAAAAGTACGTAAGATGTATGCACCGGATAGTGATAAAAAATTCGACTTAGTAATTGTAGAAACTGTAAAAATACCTAGCTTCTATGCCTTGGCGCATAGATTTAATGCACCTCTCATAGGTAAGAATAATGATATATATGAAATTATTTTACAAATGTTTTATTTAAAATTCATTTTATATTAGCGAAAACATTGAAGAAAGCCATAAATTATTTCAACTTAAAAATTTTTAATATCCTGTACCTTCGTACACTTATTAAATCCCATATTATTTAACTTATTTACTTTACTTATTTATATTCTATTTAAATAAGTTTTATGTCCATAAAATTAGTTAAAAAATATAATGTCATTATCCACATGGTTTAATGTCAAGATATTTCTTATTCTCTGTCCATCATCATTATATAATCCAAAGAAACATAAAAGTTATATAAAATATAAACCTGAAAATTAGCCTGATTATTTTTCATGTATTTTGACATGTGCGTATATGTTTGTAACGATATTATTTACACAATTTTCTAAACTCAAATCTTGTTTAAATTAGTCACGTTTACACAACTTATTCTATAATTTATTTACAGGTGTGTCATCATTTGGATTGCGTAATACACTTTATTATCTACTCGGTGCACCTGTTCTGTCATCACATCCTTCGAATTGGGAAATGGAAGATGACACCGGTTTAAATCTGTCATTGTGGCGGAGGATAAAAAATTTTATTCGTCAGTGGTATCACATATATTGCTCAATAAATTATTTTTACCCTAAACAGCAAGCGATAGCAGAAAAATATCTCGGAAAAAATAATATACCAGACATAAGAGATATGGAAAGAAACATGAGTCTTGTTTTCCACAGTCAACAAGAAACTCTCTCGTTTGTTAGACCGACAATGCCTAATATTTTAGTATTTGGAAATTTTCATATTTCAAAAAAACCCGCGGCTTTACCGAAGGTAATCATTGCTTTCAAACGTTTCAAACTATGTACATTCTTAAAAATTCGTTGTTTAAAAAATTATACATTTTATTTGCTTTATATTTAAAATCAATTTCCATATGCACAATATATTTTTTCTTCTCAAATGTATGTATATAAATCAAATAATTATTTTGTTTCAGGACTTGAAAGAATTTATAGCAGATGCACCGAATGGATTTATCTATATGAGTCTAGGCACAAATGTCATGACATCAATATTTCCGGAGCATGTACGAAACGCATTTCGAGATGTATTTGCAAGCTTGCCATACAAAATTGTATGGAAATATGACAGCGAATTGTCAAATAAAACTGACAATATCTATACCGCTAAATGGGTTCCTCAACAGAGCATTCTCGGTAAATGTACAGTGCCATAATTTAATCAGATTAATAAAAATATATGTTTATACGTATCTCTTCATTATAGCCATTTCGCTCCGTCTTTCATTTTGCAGCTCATCCAAACATTAAATTATTTATATATCAAGGTGGACTTCAAAGTACAGAAGAAGCCGTTTATTATACAGTACCACTTTTAGGATTACCAATAGTAGGTGATCAGTACATTCAAGTTAACAAAATGGTATCTTTAGGAGTTGCAAAACGTTTAAATATTCTGGATATATCAAGAGAAAATTTGAACGCATCCATAATAGATATATTGACCGATAAAAGGTAATCATTTTTTTTACATAAGCATTCTCTTGTGTTATATGTCACTAATTATTTTTGTAGAAATCTAATTATTTTAAAGAAATGTCTAATTTTATACGCAACATTATATCTTACACATACAAAATTCTCATATAATTATAATCAAAATGCAATTGTAAAGTAATGCATTTTCTTTCATATAAGATATATACTACTTTTCTTCATGATCTTTTTATAGAAAATTATTAATTTTCTCTAGATATAAAAAAAGAATGCTCGAAGTTAAAGCACTAAATGAAGATAAACCTTATGATCCTTTGGAGCATGTAATTTGGTGGATTGAATTCGTCATTCGTCATAAAAGTGCTCCTCATCTTCGTAGCAGTATCGCTCATGAACCTTGGTATCAAAAATACGAAATGGACGTTATAGCGATTTTATCAATTGCCATATTTGTAACGTTATTTTGTACACTAATAATTATTTATAAATCGTTAAAAATAATATTTAATCTTATGGAAATATCAGTAGTTACTAAGAAAAAGATTATTTAACTTTTAATATGCATAGCATAATTATATTAACAAAAGAATTAAAATATCAAAAAATTATTTAAATATTCATATCTCAAGGGTTTAATAGATTAAATATCAGATTTTCGTATTTATATCTATAAACAATCAGACATGGTTTCCAAAACTCAAAAATTGAAAAACAAAATTTATTTTAAAAAAAGAATAAAAAAATTTGATGGTAGCCAGTGAGTTACTTATTTGTTAAGATATTTTTAATGTCACTATGATTTGCATTAATCGCAGGGATTTTCTTGTTCTATCCAATGTTTGTTATAATAATTATATTATAAATCGCTATAATAGAAGTGTTAGTATAAGAATTTAAAATATTTACTGTACATAAATACAAAAACATTGTATTTTTTTGTAGGTTACAAACATATCCTACCTATAATTTCATATTTCTTATTGTTACTTTACTTTGTCTTAAGTATACTTAATAATACATACACACATATATATGTATACATTAGAAGTACAAAACTTTTTACAAAAATTGGTAATGTAAGCTGTTGCAGAATATAAAATTTGTATAATTTTTTCTCCAAGGCAAAATAATTAATACAAAACACACAGAATAATTTTTATTACAGCATGTGATCTCTTATTTATATTGATCTCTACCCTAAAAAAATAACTTATAAAGTCCGTTAATTACTATTATACAATATGGAATTTTTTAGCTCTTAGATGAAAAAATGTTCCAAGTTCTAAGAAATAAAATTTTTAAAAATCTAATGTTTTTTGAACGTTCTGTATAGTAGCTTAAGAATTTTATTAAAAATTATGACTAAAATTGATAAATGAATAAAACAAATCTAATAACAATTCTTATAAAACAAAACTGTAAAACTGCCATCCTATATTTCGGGGTCTTATATGTATCTCACATTTATATATAACTAGACATTTTTTTTAATATATCAAAAACAGCATAAAACTTTGAATAGAAGATTCAAAATTCTACAAATTATATTAAAAATAGCCTACAAATTTAATGGAAATATATTTAAAAATGGAGAAAATCTATAATAAATTATCACTCATACGTGAGTAACGTTACGTAATTTTTTTTAAATTAGAAAAACTAACTTTTTTGACATGTTTTCTTGAATCAAACATAACATATATCATCAACCTATTTATTTATCATCAACCTTGGTGGCGTGTGTGACCCATGGTGCCCCGAATACACTTAATATAGAAAACGGTGAAACGCGCGTAATCAAAAAAATAATTAATACATGATTATCTGTAGTGCAGTAAAATAACAAAAGATGCTAGAAAGTTACACCTACTTTCAAGTACGTGTATATTTTACTACAAAAACAACATTGAAACATTTCTAAATGGTTAAAAAGTTATTTACGCATCACGAAAACCATTTGTGTCACATGCGTCTCAAGACTACGGACTTTGATGACTGCCACCTAGATACGAAGTATGGGCAACGAAATAACTGTCACATGATACTAGTTGAATCAACCTAAACATTCTGGATTACCTTAAACAGTCAATGACCCATGGTACCCCGTGGCTCATGGTGTCTCGGTTTCCCCTAAATGTAAATGTAAAGTATGCCATTTCAGTGACTTTTCACTGATTTGGATTTAGAGAGTGCGCATTACATGACTTAGTCAAGTTTTTCTTTCTGTATATGTTGAACCTCTGCAGAAGTTGATAATAAAAAATAATTAGAAAGAAATAATTCGTAGAAACGTATATACGGAAAGAAAAACTCGACTAAGTCATGTAATGCGCACTCTCTAAATCTAAATCAGTAAAAAGTCACTGAAATGGCATACTTTACATTTATATTTACATTTACACTGATATCAGTGAATAATCACTGAATATGCATTCAGTGCTAAAAAAATATGCAGTTACATAAAAATCCGATCTCTATAATAGTTATTATATACAGAGGGTGTAATGGGATTTATGGGACGTACTTTAGGGGGAGATAGGTCTCACTAAAAGAATTAAGTTTTGTTAAGAAACCCGTGTCCTTTGACGCTGAGGAGCGTATCTTCGTTTAGAACATCTGTGAGATAGTCAATCGGTCGTAGGACAGTGGTGCAAAGCGCCCTTCCAAAGTTTCCGTAATTATTATTTTACATTATTTCTATCTAATATTCTTGAAATATACTTCCGATATCTTAAACAATTTATTAAATTTAAGAAATGTGAAATATAAGAATTGATTTTCTTCTAAACGCCTTTTAATTGAGATTAGCAAGATCCCAAGCAAAACAGTTATGATGAGGTCAAAGTGACGTTAAAGTGATTTTTAAGCGATGAATAAAGTCGTGATAACGTCATTATGAGTTTTATCATGTTCTACCTAGAATCGTTACGTTTTTCAGGAAGGAAGAAGAAAATACGGTAATTTGGAGAAAGTTATGACCGATTGACCGATTGACCGATTGACCTAAATTCTTGCAACCATATTTAAATAATGTATTCCATTTAAATGTCTACGAAATTACAGATTCTGCTCGATTTCTGTCGACAATCTACTATCAGATTATATCAACAAACTCTACGGACAAAACACGAGTTTAATGTAAACGTTGTTGCAATTAATATTTGAGCAAATAATCTACTACCAAACTGAGAAACATCAAGTGACCGTGAAATAATGAGAAGTCATTGAGAATTCAGAGAAGCCGCCGGTGGAAAAGGAAAGTCCCCCACACCGCATCAATTCACGCGCGAAGTTCTCATTCGGAGATTTGCTCGCGCGTGTCAAGCTGGTGATCATCGAGGCTCTCCGTCTCTTATAACTGATCGCGACTGCAAATCATAACAATCAGCTAACTGTCGAGTTTTGAACGATCGACGATCAGTTGGGAAAGGAATAAGTGACGAAGATGGCCCGAGAACCCCCGAAGTACGAGCTTCTGCCGGAAGAGAAGACGAGGGAGATGCTGAAGCTGTTTAAGGGCGAGAGGACTGGCTTTGTGCTCGTTGGTCCAAAGAAATACTTTTTCCCGTTTAGATATATTGAACAGGGTGCCGGCTTCTATAATTTCGAAGCCAGGCCGGATGATACGTGGATTTTGTCACATCCCAGATCAGGTCAGTATATTGATTGTCAATAGTGATTTCTTGACACGTAGATATTTCTAGCGTGACAATTAATATTCTATAGACGCGAACGATAAAACATGAAGATTTAAATTACATAAAAACATTACGAAGATATTCAAATTTAATCGGGCTTATTTTTTATTTAACGTCCTAACTTTTTAGGCGTCTTTTAATTAACGTTTTAATTATTTTTCAAACGTTTTATCCTAATTTTCTTCAAAATCATTTAATTAATTCTTCAACTTTTTAAAAATTATTTTTAAATGTTTCTTAATTAAATCTACGCTAATGTATTCTATTTATTTCAATCTTTTAGAATTTTATTTTGAATTGTTTTAATGAGCGAAAAGATAAATTGTTTTTTTTGAAACGCGATAAAAGAAATTGTTGCTACTTTTGTTATTTTTAGGAACTACTGTGACGTCGGAGCTTATCTGGCTGTTGGCTAACAATTTGAACTTTGACTTGGCAAGAAAGCGTCTACTTACAGAGAGGTTTCCATTTCTTGAATTTAGTATGTTTAATCATCCTGAAGTTACTCGTGAATTTTTGTCAATGAATAAGGAGAACATTGCGAAGCAAGAGCTATGTCTGGAGATAGCCAAGCCCGGTTACGAAGTTATTGCCAAAATGCCGTCGCCTAGATTCATAAAGAGCCACTTTCCTTTCAGCATGCTTCCTGGACTTTTAGATGTTGGTTGCAAGGTAATAACTGAATGTAGAAAATTGAGGAATTTATTAGTATAATAAATGTCTTTATGACTTTGCGACGCTTTTTTCGAAAGGTCGTCTACGTTGCTCGCAATCCGAAAGACGTTGCAACCTCTTGGTATCATCTTAATTGTGCCATAAAGACTCAAGGATATATCGGAGATTTTGCCACCTTTTGGAATTACTTTCAAAATAGTTTGAGTAAGTAAAAGATGTTTAGAGAAAGCAATAAGTGTTTTTCATTTCTCTCTGTGTCTTATCATAGATATTTGTATTATTTAACACTTCTACGGATGCCGAAACTTTTCCTGTAAGTCTTGTCTAGGCGATTGATTTGTTATATATAATAAGCATTGTTAAGGAGTTAATATATAAATATGAAGCAAGAGATAAAAAAATTTATAGCAGAATCAATGTTAAAATCACAAATAAAATTTTTTTTTTAATTTAGACGAAAATTAATATAATAAGGGTTTTAGAAATAGTTGAATATGAATATGAAGTCGAACGTTCAAAATTTTAAATGCCGAATCCACGCACAATGTAGCAAAAATTTAAACACTAAAATTCTAGTAAATTTAACAAAGAAAAGACTTTAAAATAAAAAACTTAAGAAAAAAAATTCAAAATTATATTCTTGTGCTATAGAACATTAATTTCAGCGATTGGCTCCTGATTTATGCAGTTAGAACTTGTTGCCTTTCAACAACGTTCTAACCAATTTATACAGCAACTAATATACAAATGAGTAAAACACATTATGTATCTACTTTCCTTTCGTCAAATTTTATTCTAATCTTATGAACAAAATTACGTACAATTAAAAGAAAGGAAAAAAGTATTAGTCTCCAAATTCGAATAGCTTCATCTTGCAAACTATTCGGAATGACGCATGTCTGAGTAAATCTTTTTTTTAGAATGACCTATATATTATGACTTCTAAAAAAAATCATTGATCTTTCCTTTTGAGGCATTTTGTATATCTGCTTATATTTCTGACCAAAAAATGCATTTGCTTTATATTTATTTCTTTAGGAGAGGGAGGGGGGGGAAAAGGTAAAAATTCTTAATATAATTTGTTCTTTACAATTTGTTCTTCAAGCTCCCTGGAGTCCATATTGGGCACATTTAAAAGAGGCCTGGGCCTTGAGAAATAACAAAAATCTCCTATTCATGTTTTACGAGGAGATGACACACGTAAGTATTTTATTTTTGCTCTCAATGTACCAAATATACATTTTTAACACATATTCAATATAATATTTTATGAAATAATCTCTTTATTTTAATTTTTAAAAGTGATACGTTGTATGAAATAAACTCTTCTGTTTTTCTTTCTTTATTCTTTCTTATCTTAACCATTTAGTGCATACAATGTTAAAAAAATGTTTTATGATATACTGTAACATATTTTGAATAATGAAAATAATATGATTATAATTCATCTTTTTACTTCAAATATTTAAATTTCAAACTGAACTCATATATTAATTAAATAATAACTTTTTTTGTTAAATAATTAACACCCTGTTGCTTGCTTTTTTGACTTTTATATGAGAATGTAGAGAAAATTGAGTTAAACGTTTTCTAGGATTTTCCGAAAGCAATTAAGAAAGTAGCGAAATTTCTGAATAAGACATACACTGACGAAGAAGTTAGCAAGGTTGTCGATTATCTGGACATTAAGAATTTCCGGAACAATCCGATGGTCAACTATTCTGAGTTGAAAGCTTGTGGGATCATCGCCGAGGAAAGTTTTGTGAGAAAAGGAGGCACCAATTGGAAAAATATATTTACTGCGGAAATAAATGCGAAGGCAGACAAATGGATCGAAGAAAATCTCATAGATACCGATTTGCGTTTCCCATTTTTCAACAATAATAACAAAATAAATAATAAGAATTAAAAAGTTGTCAAAAAATCAAAAAGATTTTAATCTCTAAATAAAGTTTAATTATTTAATGAATGTACATATTTTACGCATTTAATAAGAGGAATTTAATCGAAATAATTACACACAGAGGGCTTATAAGAGTTAATAGATATTGATAGTGTCAACTATGTACAGAATACTGATGTTACATATTGTTCAAATAAAAGATAAGCAATATAATAAACGTTACTGTCATTAATTAAAAACCTTTTTAGCAAAATATAATCGACAGATATATCATTTAGATAAAGCTATAATTTTCTAATAGGCTACGAAAACACATCACAATAAGAGTGATAAATATTTCATAAATTTTATTTATTAAATATCTACAACATAAAAAATGTTTGAATAACTTACTTTGTTCTTTTTTTGTTTATTACTTACGCCAGGTTTTTATGCTTTATTATGGTTTGAAGTTCGTCCTAGTGCCCGTCTACAATAGGTGTTTTAAGCCCTAAGCCTTAAGAAATTGTTCAATCACAGTTGAATTTGAGAAGAATAATTGACTGTGATTGGTCAATTTCTT